>NW_007726281.1:649160-657677 GCF_000696425.1 Galeopterus variegatus | reverse complement strand
CACCACGCTCAGCCAGTGAGCGAACCGGCCATCCCTATATGGGATCCGAACCCGTGGCTTTAGTGTTATCAGCACCGCACCTATATGGGATCCGAACCCGTGGCCTTAGTGTTATCAGCACCGCTCTCCCGAGTGAGCCACGGGCCGGCCCAGGTTTTGCCGTTTTTGAATTTCCAATAAGTTAATGTTATCATTAATATACCATTCATATTATGCTGAAAAAGTTTTCTTGTGTGTTATTTTGCCTCAGTCTGTTGTGTACATGCTGCTGTCTGAATCTTTGGGCCACCCAATTTACTCTTTCATTCTGGTGCTTTTCAAGTTTATCTTTTGATCTTGTAGACAAAATCATTTTTGTTTTTGTCTCCAAGTGTTAATTACATCATAAATTTTTGTTTGTTCATTTTGTTTTTTTGGTCGCTGGCTGGTAGGGGGATCTGAATCTTGACCTTGATGTTATAACACTGTGCTCTAACAAACTGAGCTAACCAGCCAGGCCTAAATTTTTTGTTCAATGAAAAAAAAAATGTTAGGTTGTAGATTATGGATAATTCAAATTTACCAGGAAGTGCCAATAGAGTATATGGATTAACCATCTGACCATTCTTGCATGTATTTACTTATTTTTATTATTTGGCCACATTTGGAAATACCTAATTTATTTATTTTTGCCCATCTAGTGTTAAAGTCTCCTTATGCATTGCTTTTACTGATCACTGTTGGCATTTTTCCTATGTGGTCTTTAATCTTCTGTGAAATAGTTTTCAGTCATTTTCTAGTTTTTTTTTTCTTTTTGACAGCTGGCCAGTCTGGGGATCCAAACCCTTGACCTTGGTGTTACTGACAACACGCTCTAACCAAGTGAGCAATCCAGCCAGCCCATTTTCAGTAATTTCTCATGTTTAATTCATTTGTATGATCATTGTATAGAATGAAAAGTGAAACATAGGTCAACAACTTCCTTGAAATGCTGCTGTACATACAGACATAAAAAAATTATAATACAAGGGTACTTCAAAAAGTTCATGGAAAGATTAGTATTAGCTGTCAGTTTTGTTTTTCAATGAACTTTTTGAAATACCCTGGTATACTAAGGCTGCCTCAGCCAGATAGTCTGCAGCCACACCATTCTCTGGAACAAGTCTGATGGCCTCAGTGATGAACACATGGTCACCCACATGCTGAACCCCTTCATCTACAGTCCAGGGAACAGGGACATGAAGGGAGCCTTGGGGAGACTCTTCTGTAGGGAGGCACCTCTCAGTGAAGGGGCCATTGCAGGGCTCCCATGAGTGTCAATGTGCACAATATTGAGGACTAGAAAACTGCCTCCTTTATCCCATATTTTGGCTTCTATTTTTATGTGTTTAAAGAATGTTCTTTCCTTGGGTCTTCTTTGGGGCTTTCCTGCCTAGCTACTTTTCATAACATTATTTTTTGTATTCCCCCCGCCCCTTCTTTCTAACGAGTAACTTTAATTTGTATGAATAGGACCTGGTATTTTCTCAGTTATCTTCAGTAATGATTTTTTTTCTTTTTTTAAAAGATGACCGGTAAGGGGATCTTAACCCTTGACTTGGTGCTGTCAGCACCACGCTCAGCCAGTGAGCGAACCGGCCATCCCTATATGGGATCCGAACCCGGGGCCTTGGTGTTATCAGCACCGCACTCTACCGAGTGAGCCACGGGCCGGCCCCTGCAACAGGTTTTTTTTGCGTGTGTGGAATCCTTAAGGTTTTCTGAATATACAGTCATTTCATCTGCTAGCAGAGATCATTTTACTTCTTTTCTGATTTGGACACTTTTTATTTCTTCTTCTTGTCTAATTGCTCTGGCTAGAACTTCCAGTACTATGCTGAATAGTAGTAGCAAGAGTGAGTATCCTTGACCTGTTCTTGAGCTTAAAGAAAAGAGTTTAGTTTTTTATCATTGTGTATGATATTAGCTGTGGGCTTTTCATATATGGCTTTTATTATGTTGAAGGTATTTTCCTTCTATTCCTAGTTTGTTGAGTGTTATTATCATGAAATGGTGTTGAATCTTGTCAAATGCTTTTCCTGCATCAGTTATAATAATCATGTGATTTCCGTCTAGGTTTATATTTTATTTAATTATTTATTTATTTGGCGGCTGGCCAGTAGGGGATCTGAACCCTAGACCTTGGTGTTACAAGACTGTGCTCTAACCAACTTGATTTTCTTTCTTAATTTTGTTAATGTGTTCTGTTACATTGAATGATTTTAATATGATGAACCATCCTCCAATTCCAGGTATATATACAACTGGTTGTGGTGTATGACCCTTTTAATGTGCTATTGAATTCAGTTAGTTAGCATTTTGTTTAGGATTTTTTGCATCAAATATGTTAGTCTGTGGATTTCTTTTCTTATGTCTTTTGGTATCAGGGTAATGTTGGCCTCATAGACTGTGTTGTGTTTGGGAGTGTTCCCTCCTTGGAAGAGTTTGAGAGAGACTGGTATTATTCTTCTTTAAAGACTTGGCGAAATTCTCCAGTGAAACCCATGTGGTCCTGGGCTTTTTTTATTGAGAGATTTTTGATTACTGATTCAATCTACTTACTAGTTATAGGACTGTTCACATTTTTTATTTCTTCATGATTCAGTCTTGGAGGTTGTTTATTTCTAGAACTTTATCAGTTTCGTTTAGGTTATCCAATTTGTTGGCATATAGTTTCATAGTAGTCTCCCGTAATCCTTTTGTTTCTGTAATATTAGTTGTAATGTCCCCTCTTTCATTACTATTTTCAACTATTGGAGTCTTCTCTCTTTTTTTTCCTTACTTAGTCTAACTAACAGTTTGTTAATTTTGTTTTAAAAAATTAACTCTTGGTTGCATTGTTTTTTTTCATATTGTTTTTCTATTCTCTGTTTCTTTTATCTCTGTTCTAATCTTTATTATTTCTTTCCTTCTGCTAAATTTGAGTTTAGTTTGTTCTTTTTGTATTTACTGAAGGTGTAAGGTTAGGTTGTTGGTTTGAGATCTTCTTTTTCATGCAAGCATTTACCACTACAAACTTCTCTCTTAATTCTGCTTTTACTGCATCACATAAGTCTGACTGATTGGATTAAGAGTATATTGGTTTACTTTTCACATACTTTAACTTTTCCTGTCTTCCTTCTGCTATTGATTTTTAGTTTCATTTTATTATGGTTAGAGAAGTCATTTTGTATGATTTCAATCTTAATTTTTTTAAGATTTTTTTTTTGTGACCTAATATGTAGTCTATCTTGGACAACATTGCATGTGCTCTAGAAGAATGTGTACTCTGCTGTTGTTGGGTGGAGTGTTCTGTATATTTCTGTTATGTTCAGTTGACATATAGTGGTGTTCAAGTCTCCTCTTTCCTTATTGATTTTCTGTCTGTTTATTCTATACATAACTGAAAGTGGCATATTGAAGTCTCCTACTATTATTGTGTTTCTGTCTATTCCTTCATTTCTGTGTTTGCTTCATATATTTGGGAGCTCTAATGTTGGATGCATTTATACTTATAATTGATACATCTTTCCAGTGAATTGGCCCTTTTATCATTATATACTGTTCTTCTTTCTCTCTTGTGACAGTTTTGGTCTTAAAGTCTATTTTATCTAAGTATGGTTCTATTTAGGTTCCCATTTCCATACCTTTTTCTATACTTCTACTTTTAGCCTATGTGTGTCCTTAGATCTAAAAGCTAAGCACACCTGGTTAGAGCATGTTGTTGGAAACATCAAGGTCAAAGGTTCAGATCCTCTTACCATCCAACCACCAAACTAAATAATAAATAAAATGAGTCACTTGTAAACAGCATATAGTGGGACCTTGTTTTTTTATATATCCATTCAGCCAATATGTCTTTTAACTGGTGTGTTTAAATTACATTTAATGTAATTACTAATAGGGAAGAATTTACTTTTTTTTTTTTTTGGTAGCTGGCTGAGATGGGGATCCGAATCCTTGACCTTGGTGTTGCAACACCACACTCTAACCAACTGAGCTATATTACCATTTTGTTCATTGTTTTTGTATGTCTTATAGCTTTTTTGTTCCTCCTTTCTTCCCTTGCTGCCTTCTTTTGTGTTTCATTGATTTTTTTTTGTAGCAACATGCTCTTCCTTCTCATTTCCCTTTATGTATATTCTATAGATATTTTCTTTGTGTTTACCATTGAAATTACATAAAACATCTTAAAGTTATAAAAATCAATTTTAAACAAATAGCAACTTAACTTCAATCACATATAAAAACTTTTCTCCTTTACATCTCTACTCTCCTCACTTAATGTTATTAATAATACAAATTTCCTTTTTTATATTACATACCTATTAACATAGATTACTTTTTTTTTTTTTTTTGTCCTTTTTGAGACCGGCCACACCGTGCTCAGCCAGCGAGCGCACCGGTCATCCCTATATAGGATCCGAACCCGCGGCAGGAGCGCTGCTGCACTCCCAGCGCTGCACTCTCCCGCGTGCACCACAGGCTCAGCCCCATAGATTACTTTTGATGTTTTTGTTTTTTAAATTCTTTACAAGATGTAAAAGTGATTTAAACACCTACATTACAATACTATAGAATTCTATATTTATCTATGTATTTACCTTTACCAGGGAGTTCAATATTTTCATATGATTTTGTGTTGATGTTTATCATCCTTTTGCTTCAACTTGAATGATTCTCTTCTGCATTTCTTCTACTACAGGTTAAGTGGTGAAGAACTCCTTCAGCTTTTGTTTATTTGGGATAATCTTAGCCTTTCCTTCATTTTCAGAAAAGAGTTTTGCCAGATATAGTATTTTTGGTTGGCAGTTTTTCATTCACTGCTTTGAATAGTTGCACACCCTTCTAACCTGCAAGGTTTCTGTTGAAACTCTGCTGATAATCTACTAGCAGCTCCCTTTTATATAATGTCATTTTTCTCTTACTGCTTTCAAGATTCTCTCTTTGTCTGTGACTCTTGGTTATGATATGTCTTGGTGTAGGTCTCTTTAGATTCATCATAGTTGCAGTTATTTTGAATTTGTATATCCATTTCTCTTCTCAGATTGGGGAAATTTGTGGCCTTTATTTCATTAAATAGGTTCTCTGCCCCCTTCTCTTTTTTTCTTCTGGATGGAGCATGTGTGAATACCAGTGAATTCTAGGAGCATGGGCCCATTGTTGTACTTCATTTACTATGAAGTTACTTCCTGGATCAGAAGCAATGCTGTGTGGAATAACATGATAGTTGACAAGTCATTCTGTAAGTTCACACATAGTACTTTTGGTAGAAACTTTGTGCACAGGAAAGATAAATCCATATTCAGAGTGTTTATTTCAATAAGAATAAAGCCCTGACCCTTCCATGATGGAAGTGGTCCAATGCAATCAACCTGCCATTAGGTAGCTGGCTAATCATTCCACTACTGCTACAAAAATCTATATTAGTTACCAGCTGGCCACCAAAAAAGAAAAAAAAAATCTCTATTAGTTGTCTATTACTGCTAATAACAAATTACCACAAACTTAGTGGCTTAAAATAGCATGAGTTTATATTTAGCAGTTATGTAGGTCAGAAGTCTAGCATGGATCTCACTGGGTTAAAATCATGGCATCAGCAGGGCTAGATTCCTTCCGAAGATTCTAGGGAAAAAACTCAATTTTCTTACCTTTTCCACCTTCTAGAAGCAACACACATTTTTTGACTCGTCTCATTTCTCCATCTTCAAGCAGGGCTGAATCTTTCTCATGCTGCCATCTCTCTGGTTCTTTCTTCTGCATCTTTCTTCCACTTTTAATGACCCTTCTTATTACACTGGGTCAACCCCAATAATCCAGGAAATTCTCTACATCTCTAAAGTTATCTGATTAACAACCTATTTACATCTGAAAATTTAATCCCCCTTTTCCATGTAGCCTAACATATTCACAATTTCAGAGCATTAGGACATGGATATTTTGGGGGAGCTGTTATTCTGCCTATGGCACTGCTGCATTTAATTTGCTATTTTTATTTAGGATTTTTCATGTATATACGTTAGTGAGATTGAGCTATAATTTTCTTTTTTGTTCTTATAGTTAAATTTGAGAACCAGTGTTATTTTAACTATGCAAAATGACAGGTAGTCTTCCATTCTTTCATATGTTTTGGGACCATTTAAATAATTTGGGAATAATCTGTTTCTTCGAATTTTTATGTTTTTTATTTTTTTATATTTTGGTTGCAGACCTGTACAGTAATCTGAATCCTGGACCTTGGTGTTATAATACCAGGCTCTAACCAACTACCTGGCCAGCCCAGAATTATCTAATTTTTGAAATTTCAGTAAACTCATGCATAAAATCAACTGTATCTGCTGCTCCTTTTTTAAGACCAAAACTTGACTACCTTTTCAGTTTATTTTATGGTTTCCTTGGGTTTCTTCTACTTTCTGAGGCAGTTTTGATAATTAGTATTTTCCTAGAAATTATGCAGTTTTAAAAAAAGAGATGATGTAGTTTTCTTCAAATTTAGTACTATAAAGAGATACATAGTGCATGGTTTTGTGCTATTTGTCATTTCAGACCTATTTTTTCTTCACCCCTCCTTCACCTGCCTCAACTTGATCATGGTTGCTAAAAGTTTGTTTACTTTATGGTCTGTTAGAAAACCAATTTTTATTCCTTATCATTGATTGATTCTACTGGATTTTTCCTGTTTTGTTAATTTCTGATGTTATCTTTAATAATCCCTTCATTGTACTTATTTTTAAAATCTTTATGAAATTTCACAAGTGAAAGCATGTTTTATTTCTAACATATATTGTTTTCTCATAAATTCATGTAAGGCTATTAATTTTCCTTTGGGTCCCTCTTTATATGGGTTTTGATATGAAGTACTGTCAGTATAGATAATTTAAAAATTATTTCTAATTAATTTTTATTTCATCATTAATAAGAACAACCATAACAGGAACTAATAGTTATTGATGTAATGTATGAATTATATCAGTTCCTATTATGAGTTCTACTCATACATTGGGCCAAAGCCTTTATATGCATTATTTACTTTAATCCTCACAGAAACTCTATGAGGCAGATACTATTACTACCTCTACATTAAAGATGATAAAACTATAAGTCACAAACAGGTACTGCATGACTTATTCTCAACCACAGGGCTAAAAACTATGATTTGAATTCAAATAGTTTATGATTTCAGAACTTGTAAACTTAACCATGGTGTTATATTGCAAAGAGTTATTTAGAAAGGTGTTCTAGATGGAGGGATTATTTTTGCTATCGTTTTTCGTGTTTATTTCTATTGTATTGCATCATGTGTATGTTTTTCAAGTTGACTGAGAATTCTTTTGCGGTCTACTACATGGTCATTTTTTGTTGTTGTTAAATAGTCCATATTTGAAATTAATTAGTGTTCTTCATTTCCATTGAGTACACTATCCACCCCCTTCTTCTCTCTCTTGATAGACTCTCTATTACTATATGATACATATATTTATTTGTTAACTGGTTTTTACACTTTAAGCTATGTGAGAGCATAGACCTTGTTTGTCTTGCTCATGTCTCCAGCACTGGTACCAAAAATTATGCTTGGAAACACAGTAGGTGCTCAGCAAATATTTCTTATTTGGTTGTTTTTATTGTTGAATATCTTTAAGCTATGTAATTGGGAGCATAAACAGTCATGAGTATTATATGCAGATTGTTATGCCTTTTATCTGTATGAACTCTTTCTGTGTGTTTTTGTTTCATTTTGAACTCTACCTGGTCTGCTACTGACATTAATATATATCTTCCCTTCATCCAAAGTTTACTAGGTATATCTTTTGGCATTCTTTAATTTTCAATTTTCTTGTGTCTTTTTTTAACATGTATTACATATAAACAAGACATATTTGGGTTTTTAAAAATTCAACCTAAGGGATTAATTAAACCTTTCTCAATTATTGTGATTACTAACATTTGGACTTATTTGAACAATTTAAAGTATTTGAATAAAAATGACAGAATTTTCTAAAATTTAAGATGAAATACAGATTGAAACAGCACAACTAACAAGATAAATAAGAAATCCCCCACTTTTAGTCAAATAATAGAAAAAAATACTTTATATATTTATTTTTGGCCACAAAACAAGTCTTAATACATTTAAAAAGACTAAGATGATAGAAAATATGTTCTCTGACCATAGGAACAGAAGAAAATTTAGAAAGCTCAAAAATATGTGGAAATTAGATACAAAGATGGTGACGGGTCTGGAGCGACCGTGCCAGGAGACAGCGCGACCCTGAGAAGTGTACGCTGTGATACCAGAGTACTATTTCCATTTCCAAGAGCAACAAAAAATGAATAAATCTTTGAACAACTAACCTACAATGACGAAAAAGCAACTACAGATTCGAGGTTTTGGGGCCGTCACAAAAGAAAATTCCTGAGAGCGCCCAAGCCGCGCTGCGGGATTGAGCGAACAGCCTGAGACAACAAAGGCCAAGTAAGTCAGGAGAGACGACACAGAAACAGAGTGGAAGGCACCGGACC
>NW_007726281.1:630292-645567 GCF_000696425.1 Galeopterus variegatus | reverse complement strand
CACACACACACACACACACACACACACACACACACACAACCGGTGGGGGGGGGGGAGGAAGATATAACAACTACAATTTTTTTTTTTTTTTTGAAGTTCCTACAACAAGCAAACGGAAAGGACATTCGTGGGTTGGAGGGGGGAGAGGGAGGAGGGAGGGAGGTTTCGGTGATGGGACATAATAATCAACTACATTGTATATTGACAAAATAAAAAAATAATTTAAAAAAAATCTATGTGAATATGTCCTCTGGAAAAGAGAATAAAGCACGTAAAGCTATTGCTATTTGTAAGGAAAGAATATTAAAACAGATATCTTTCTTCCACATCCTTCTCAACTTATTCGACTAGCAATTATCACAGAGACAAAGAAAGATTGGGAGATACACCATGGAGAAAAGGGAAAGGAAGGGGGCTTGCTGCAGTAAAGGATTTATAGAAGGGATGGTGGGAGAGGGAGAAGTCTGTACCATTTGGAGCCCTGTCCTAAGACAATTCTCTGCCTATGCCACTATTTTTAATCCAAAGGAATAAGAGACATAGTTATGCCCTGTGGAGCTGGAAAAATTAAAGTATTAAAAAAATCTAAAAAAAAAAAAAAAATATGTGGAAATTAAACAACACTCTCCTAAATAAACAATGGGTAAAAAGAAAAATCACAGAGAAATTAGAGAGTACTTTGAGATAAAAACCAAAGTGCAACATATTGAAATTTACAAGATGCAAGTCTCATGCAATGCTTAGAGAAAAATTTATACTTGTAAGTACCTGTATTGAAAATAAGAAAAATCTTAAATCAGTAGTGTAAACTTCTATCTTAAGAAAATAGAAAAAGAAGAGCAAACTAAACCAAAAGCATACATAAGTTGGAAATAAAGATTACAACAGAAATACATGAAATAGGGAATTAAAAAACAATAGAGAAAATCAATGAAACCAAAAGTTGATTCTTTAAAAAGATCAACAAAATTTGCCAACCTTTTTCTAGACTGATCAAGAAAAAAAAGACTGAGACTGAAATTACTAAAATCATAAAGCAGCAGCAATATTACATTTTCATTATGTTTTTTTGTGGTGGTAAGATTCAGTTTCTTTCTCTTTCTCATTTGCATTTTTGTTCTACCAAAGGGTTTTGTTCTTTCTTATGTATTTGTGGTAGTGGTTATCATTTTTCAGGTTCCAGATGCAGGTCTTTCTTGAGGTTTTCTTGTATGGCCAATTTTGAACTCCTGCAATTTTTGTTTGTCTGAAAAATACACTATTTCTTCCTCATTTCTGAAGGCTAGCCTTTTTGGGTAGAGTATTCTTGGCTGGCAGCTTTTTTTTTTTTTTTTTTTTCTTTTAGTGTTTTGAATATATCATCCCATTTTTCTTACGGCCTGTAGGGTTTCTGTTGGGAAGTATGTTATTAGTCTGATAGGGGCTCTCTTATAGGTGACTTGATGCTTTTCTCACACTTATTTTAAGATTCTCTTTGTCTTTGAGCTTTGCCAGTTTGATTATAATGTGTTAAATTATAAATTGTTAAAAAGATCCTTGGAAAGGATCTTTTTGGATTGAATCTGCTTATGGATCTTTGAGCCTTGTGGATCTAAAGGTCCATGTCTCTCCCTATATCTGGGAAGTTTTCCATTACTATTTTATTGAATAGGTTTTCCATGCCTTTTCCTTTTTCCTCCCCTCCTGGAACACTCATGATTTGAATGTTTTTGCACTTAAGGTTGTCTTCTAGCTTTCTTAGATTTTCTTCTTTTTTTTTTTTTTGTTTTTTTTTTTGTTTTTTGTCTTTTTCCGTGTCCGGCAACGGATCGCAACCCTCAGTGTCACCCCCGTACCGGACCGGGGACCGGCAACAGGACCGCAACCCCCGGCGCTGCCCCCGCACCCCGCTCAGCACGTGGGATCTGAACCCTCTGGCGGGAGCGCCGCCGTGCTTTCCAAGCGGCGCACTTATCCAGTGCGCCACCTGGCCGGCCCAGATTTTCTTCATTTTTAAAAATTCTCTTTTCCTTATTGTTGTCTTTCTGGATTATTTCAATAAGACTGTCTTCAAGATCAGAAATTATTTATTTTGCTTGCTCTAGCCTGCTGCTTAAGCTATCAGTTGCGTTTTTTATTTCCCTGAGTGAATCTTTCAGTTCCATGAGTTCTGCTACTTTCTTTTTTAAAGTATTAACTTCTTTGTAAATTTCTTTCTTTATATCCTTGATTTTTTTTCTTCAATTCATTATGTTGTCTGAGTCTTCTCATATCTCAGTGAGTTTCCTTAAGATTGTTCTTTGGAATTCCTTATCAGTCATTTCAAGGGTTTCCTGCTCTACAGGGTCTGGTTTTTGAGAATTACTGTATTCTTTTGGTGGTCTCGTACTTTCCTAGGTTTTTTTTTCATTTCTAGTATCCCTACATTAATGTCTGATCATCTGTTAGAGCAGTTGCTTCTCCTTTTACTCTGGAGTGGGCTTTGAGGAGAGAGATGTTCTCTTCTTTTTCCAGTCTCTGCTGGGAACTCTCCTTGCATAAATGCAGTCAAGTGTCTGGCAGCCACCTACACAGTAGCTACAGCTACTGCTGTAGCATCAAGCCACTTTTGCAACAGCTGTGGCTGTGGTGATGGCTGTGGTGGGCGACCCATGCAGAAGTGGTGTTTTTGGCATGCTCTCTTGCCTGCTTTTGGGTGGGAGGTGCTGCCTTTGGCTCCTGCCTAGGACCCCAGGCATTGCTCTCTGGCCTGCTTCTGGATGGAGGGGGATGCCCTCAGCTCCTGTCTAGGACCCTGGGCATGCTCCCTTGCCTGCTTCCAGGTGGAGGGGGCTGCCCTCGGCACCTTGAAAAATGTAATTAAATGTTAATTAAAATTTGTAAAAGCTTCCAAAAACAAGTATCTGTTACAATAAAGAAAAAGGAGTAAGATTGTCATTAGATATCTCAAAAGTACTACTTGATTAAAAAAAAAAAAGACTCCAAACAGTAGGATGAGACCAACCTACAATAGTGAACCTAACCATGCCCCCCAAGGTCCTAGATCCAATCAGCTAAACAAGTCCCATAACTCTCAGAATTTACCTTAGAAAGCCAGGTGCTTTCACCCTTAAGATTCTGTATTGACCTTTCCACTTGGCTTGAGACATTAATCCAGGTACAGCAAGTATTAGCAATTTCCCAAATTCTGCTTTGGCCTGCAAGTTGGAAGACTACAACAATTCTATCATCCATAACAACCCTTGCCAGTCAGTTGAGGCTGGCCTGAATACCTTCCAGGGTCAAGGTGGTGCCATTGAAAACTTCAGCTATTACCTTTTCTAATTGAATAACTGCAATTGGGGATAACTGCCTGCAGGTGGCATATAAATAATGAGTTAGTTATCCCATCAGAAAGTTCTCCTGAGTATGGAAGGGTACTTTCATTTTGAAGAGATATTTTTGGTCATCTGAGGGATACATGATCTACTGGTGGTGTTTCCTTAAACACTTACAGGTCTCTCATGACCACCCATAAAGTCCAAGTCACACTGTTTTCAGGAAGAGGGAAAGTTAATGGTCCAAGTGGCACCTACATCAGTTGGGGGACACAGATCAACAATGCCTTCAATGTGGCTTATCGGTTGGCTTGTGAAACTAAAGATTCTCAGGTCAGTTTGGATAACTGAGTCTAGTCCTTATTTTTGGAGATGCTGTCTTAGGGTAGTAAATCTAATTTTTCCAGTTCGTGTAAGCCAAACAGATGATATCCATCCACCTCATGGAATGACTGAATGACCACCATGGGAATGGGACTGGGAAAGACATCTTGAGGTGTCAACAGGTGCTTGGCATGGGAGGTGCAGAAACTGGAACCATTTCTTACTGTCTCCAATGGACTTCTTGATAAGGTTAAGGGTATTGGCAATAAAATTATAGTAACAGCTGTTTGGTGGGGGATGGCAGACCAAGCAGTCAGGTAAATTTAAAGCACTTGCATTAGTTTAGGAAAATTGCACCATGGCATTTTTCCATCATGAAGATGATTCCAGGGGTGGTTCTCAAAAACAAAATATTACTAATGTCCATCCCTCTCTCATACCTTCCAGGTTATAAAGTGTTCCCTCCTCCAGTCCCTGAGTCATTCCTCTTCCTCCACTGCCACAAAATCAGTGTATCCCATTTTTGTAGCTAAAACTTTAGCTTTTTTTTTCAATTTTCCTCTATTCAAATCTAGATCTTTTGTCTGAAAGTGCCAGATGCACAAAGGACAAGGGAATTTTATAAAACATACCAAGACCTATTATGTTCCCCCACTTTTGCCTGTGTGTGCAAATATAGGGGTCCTTGGTGAATAGCATACCCAACTAAGTAGTCATTAGTCTTATAATTTAGAACCCTGTCAATCCAACAAGCAAATGCAAGAGCTGAACCAGAATTAGTTTCAATCTGTTTAGTCCCCCTGTTGGTCAGGCTGCCACCTGGAGGGTGTACCAAGTAAGGTAGTCAAGTGCTATTGTTTGAATGTCCCTTCCAAAACTCATGTTGAAGCTAAACCCCCAAAGTGGCAATGTTGAGAGATGGAGCCTCTAGGAGGTGATTGAATGAAGGCTCTGCCCTCCTGAATGGATTAACCCATTCACTGATTAATGGGTTAATGGATTAATGAGTTATCATAGGAATGGAACTGGTGGTTTTCTAAGGAGACGAAGAGAGACTTCAGCTAGCACACTAACATGCTCTTGCCCTCTCACCATGTGATACCCTGTGCTGCCTGAGGACTCTGCAAAGAGTTCCCACCAGTAAGAAGGTCCTCACCAGATGTGCCCTCTGGACATTGGACTGCCCAGTCTCCAGAGTTGTAAGAAATACATTTTGTTTCCTTATAAATTACCCACTTTCAGGTATTCTGTTAACATGCAACAGAAAATGGACTAAAATAGCTGGGATTGTCATTAGGGTAAGGAAGCATCATGCCCAGTAGTGGTTAGGGCACAATCCTGAATTTTCAAAATAGGTCTATATAACCCACCAATCCTTTATTCTGATTATTATCCAGGAAGTAGCTGATAGGGAATAATCCCTATCTGGACAGTAGCATTTAATGGCCAACCGACTTACTAAGGTGTATAGACCAGATTAATTTTAAGGGCCACAGTGATGTGACCAGAGTCATCTGGTTGCATTGGAACATAACTTGAAAAGTGTTAGCAGTGGTGAGGCACCACTTATACCTCTGAGAGGGGGGTTCAGGAACAGGCAGGGCCCATGTCTCGTTTCATACAGCCTCTTCCACTGCAAGACACCTGGGTCAAATTTGGCAGAAATCATGATGCTAGCATGCAGTTGAAAGCCTTTGAATCAGAAACTTAGAGTCCATTATCTTGTTCCCAGTATATAATGGTGGATATGCTACCTTGTCCAGTGCAATGATGGATCCAGGAAGCAATCATGGCCTCTGGGTGGTACAGGCTTGATCAGCAGCTTGATTCCAGTCAGTCTCATTAGAGATCGGGCTTTTACCAAGGACATCTACATGACTGATCCAGGATGTGCATCTGAGAGTCAAGATTTGTTTTTATAGTTTATGGTCACAAAGAGGGATGACTTTAATCTTCCAGTTTTCAGTTTTCCAAGTGGCAAATCAAATAGGCCAATGACAATAGCACAAAATTCAAAAATAATTTCAGGCTTATCAAGAGGAATATTTTGCTAGAGCTATGAGAATGGCCTTTGAGTTCTGCCCACTGAGAGGAACGATTATGTTCCCTTTTGGTTCTGCATAGCTGGTGCTGAGGTTAAATAGTATCAGTAGCCCTGTGGGACCATAGGTTTTCAGTTTAGTGGAAATACCAGTTAAACAGGTCCCAGGCGTCTTGGGAAATCTCTGTGAATCAAATACCCCATTGATTCAGACTGCTTCTGGTGGAGTAGGGGGTAAAAGTTCCTCCCAAAGAGACTGCTGCCACTTTTATACATAAAGCCTAGATACTACTGCTGCCAGACCAGCAGCATTCTGAAATATATCATTACTACTAGAAAAATGCGTTATGTTGGACCCCCTTGTTAGTCATTGAGTTCAAGTTGACCTGCCTCCAAATAGGATATAGTCTGATACAGGTTAAAGAGTCACAGGCCTCCCTAGGTTGGGCATTCCTCAGTAGTAAGCTAAGAACTGCTTTTTCAAAGAGGTGGTCCTGGCAATCATATCAGGAAAATGACAAGTTCAAAACCTCAGGGGGAATCCTCCCATTGCCAGGGGCTCCAATTGGCAAAATCGTCAGTCACTGAGGTGTTTTTTGGCTCAAAAAGGTCATTATGGTTTGGGGGCCTGAGATTGACAATAACAAGTGTTGGAGAGATGTGGAAAAACTAGAGCTCTTTACACATTGTTAGTGGGAATTCAAAGTGCCACAGCCATTTTGGAGAAGTTTGGCAGTCTTTTTTAAAGTTAAACATACTTACTATGTAACATCACAATTTTACTCCTAAGTGTTTAGCCAAGAGAAATAAAAACATGTTTACACAAAGACCTGTATTCAAATATTAATAACAACTTTTTCATAATAGCAAAAAATGAAAACAATTCAAATGTCCATCACCTGATGAAAGAGCAATCTTGAAATAAAGGAACACTACTCAGCAATAAAAAGGAATGAACTACTTTTACTTACAAAAATATGGATAAGTTGCTAACACATAAGGCTAAGTGAAAGAAGCAAAACACAAGATATTATACATTGTATGATTCTGCTTATATTAAATTATCAAAAACTTAGTGGTTGCCAGGGATCAGCAGTGAGGACAGCAATTGAAAAGGAAACTTTTCAAGATGATGGAAATGTTCTATATCTTGAATTTGGTGGTAGTCACATGACTGTACATATTGTTAAAATGTACTGTGAATTACACCTTAATAAAACTGACAAAAATAAAAAACCAAAAACCCCACCTTCTATTTAGGGACATAAAAGAACTTAGTAAATTTAGACATATGCTATATTGATGAATTGAGTTAATATGGTAAAATGTTATTTCTTCCCAAATTCAATAAATTAAATATAGTTAAATCTGACATACTTTAGGAATTTGTCCATTTCATCAGTTATTGTATTGTATCCAGCCAACATGCAAAAGTTAGAAAACCACATAATATTATTTGCAAATATGTGGGGAAATGAGAATCTTCATATCTAACTAGTGAGAAGATAAACTGGTGCAGACTTCCTGGAAAATAATTTAGCAGTACTTAGTGAAATTAGACAGTACCTACGACCTAGCAATTGTACTCCTAAATACGTATTCTAGAGTAATTTTCACACAGGTCCGTTACACGCCATGAATGAGGATACTCACCACTGCATTGTCTATGGCAGCAGGAAGGTGGAGAAAGTGGAAGCATTACAGATGTTCATCACTAGAAAACCGAGTAAGTAAAATGCAGTGGAGTCAAATTACACATGGATAAATCATTGTGGGGAAAAAATCTATAACCTATTGCACATATTTATACAAACAAAAAGCATACATAATTCTAAATGTTTATTATTCCAGTGGTTACCATTATTCATCCAAGAATTCCAACTTAGATTTTTCTATAAGCACCTAAAATTAATGAATATACACAGCTTACTTTAGAAAAATTCTAATTCTCACTTGTAGAGGTCATCTAGTATTTTACTTCCATTCTTATTCATTATCAATACCAATTACACTTATTTCTGCTCCACTACATGTGGCCTTGGTCAATGTTATTTCTTGGATCCCAAATTTATTTTTGAGATTTATTTTTCACTTTGTTGGAGTATATCCCCTAGTACTTCTTACGGAGAGGTAAGTTTTGAGTCCTTGAAATCTTGAAACTGTATTTTGCCCTGTGTCTCGAATAAATTCCAAGTTTTTGGATGTAGTGCTTTGTTGTCTCCTTGCATCCAAAGTTGCTGGTAAAAGTTCTGATGTCAATCTGATTGTTTACTTTGCAATAATTTCTTTCACATTTTGGAAACTTTCAGGATTGTTTTTATACCTAATATGAAATTTCATGAGGACATATCTAGAAGTTTATGCATGTAGTTTTTGCCTGGCACTAAATGGACCCACTCAGTCTGAAGACTTATGTTGTGCTTCAGCTCTAAGAAAATTTCTTGAACATTTTTTCCCCTTCAATCTATTTCCACACCCTCCCTTCTCTCTTTGAAGGAGGACTCACATTGAGGCATGAGGACTTATTCTTTCATGTCTCATTTCTTAATTCATTTACATTACATTCTATGGAATCTAGATCTAAAGAGCTTACTGATTTACTCTTTAATGCATCCTCCCTACTCCTCAGCCCAGCTGTTGAACTTACTTTTACAGTTGTTACATTTTAAAGCTATTTAAACCCTTTCATAAGTTTGCTTTATAAATTCAATATCTTTACTTATTCTTCAGAAGATACCATTTTTAATATTGATTTCTTTAGACATTGGTGCTTCTGTTTGGTGACTCTCGTTACTTTTCTTCAAATGTTCATTTACTTTTTTCATCTTAGTATGAGCCTAGAAATGTTTGTTGCTTGCTTACCGCAAACTACCTGCACCAATGGTGGACAAAGGGGAGGACATCGAACCTGGCAGCCCATGCTAGCTTGAAAGACCGTATTGGTTTTCCTTCTTAATTTAAGCATCCACACCCATTGCTCCTGAATAATTGAACCAGACATCCCTTCTGCACACTGCTTAGCATAAAAAAGGTGGCTGACCTAACCAATTTATGATGCAACATCCCAACCATTACCTAGAACTCTTTTTTGATCTTTGTCTCCACCTTTGAGGTATCCCTGAAGCCAAATCTACTCTTCATGGTAGAATTCTCTAGCCCTATCTGCCCTAGGCCTTCGAAGAATTCCTCAAAAAAAAAAATTTTTTTTTAATATTCTGCAAACTTGTTGATTTAATTTATCAGCACTTATAGATTTGGGGGAGTTCTTTAGGATTTTATTATGAATATTCATGACACAAAGCTAATTGTCACCCCTCGTGCCCATGTCGTGGGGGCCAGATTCATACTGGGGGCACACCCACTGCCAGAAATTACTTTAAAAAATATGGAACACTTCACGAATATGCGTGTCATCCTTGCACAGGGGCCATGCTAAAATCTTTATCATTCCAGTTTTAGTGTATGTGCCGCTGAAGTGAGCACCCTCAAAATTTTTCGGCCCAGTGCAGTCCCTTCTTGTTTTCCCAAACTGTTGAGATTAAATATTTTTACCTCTCATAGTATTAAATAATATTTTCTAGGTATGTGGGTGGGAGAAGGAAATTGAAGCATGCTCCACTGTTGAACGATTTACTTTGTTGACAGTCAAGACTGCAAATAATTCCTCCTGTTCTTGGGAGCATGAACATTTCTTTGAGGGAGCTGTGGTGAAGGATGATCCAAATGTGAAAGATGTTAAATGTGCATTCTGGACAGACATTAACCCTCAGTATTAGGTTCTTCCTTTCATGAAGAGAAGGAGGATTAATCAACAATTCTAAGATCTATGCTCCATGCACATGCATTTTTTTTTTTTTTCAATTTTTATTAGTTTACTGTTGTTTAGCTTTTTTGACAAGGTAAAGCTGGGAAGAAGAGTACACAGAAAAAGATCCTTCTGGGCTGGTCAGTTAGCTCACTTGGTTAGAGTGTGGTGTTATAATACAAAGCTCAAGAATTCGAATCCTGTACTGGCCAACTGTCATAACAACAACAACAAAAGTCCTTTAAAGCTATGTCTTCGAGGAACACAATTCCTTTGATTAGATTTAAGGAAGGTCAATTTAGGAAAAATGTTTTAAGGCTTACTTTCATGCAAAATAAAATTGCTTTATTGAATCCCATTATAAGGAAAGTAGAATTTTAGATTTCTTTTACTGATGTGATGCATGAGATTCTCAAATTTTACACTGAAATTGGATTGAGGGATGACTGAGAAGCTAGATGGGCCACATATAATTCCAGGGAGATAACCACTACCCCTAATTGTTCCATTTGAAAAGAAAATTATAACCGAAGGATCCCTTTTTCAGCCTTTCCTAACAATCCTATGAAAAGATTCAGGAGTATCCTGATTGCTCTCTACAATAAAACGTAGATATTTCCCTTAAAAAAAAAATTTAAGAGTCTTTTCTAAAATAAGCTCTCTCAGCTCAGAATAAGCTTTTTAGGTGCTTGGATGCTAGAATGGTATATTATTGGAGGCTATAAATTTTAACCTTGAAAATTGCTTCATGAAGAGACTGCATGGATAGTCTTAACATAGCATTCTCTTAAGAATTTTACAAAATGGAATGACTATGCTTACTATCTCTTCAGCTTACAAATTCAGTAGCAATAAAGAATTAGCAATCAACCTTTTCTGAAGGCTATAAGAAACAAGTGAATATCGGAAGGTCTGAATTGGCTATCTAATCTAGATTACCTTTTTTTTAAGAAAAAGGCATCTTGTTACTCTGTCCATCATCAATTACATGTGTTTATCAATGCTCTTGATGAATCGAAATTATTTTAATTTCAATGTCTTTTTCATAAGAAACCTACTTCCTAAACATTAAAAGATTAAAAAGAATGCAACAGAATCAGTGAAAAAATATCTTTCCACATAGATTTGACTTATTGCCAATCTCCAACTAAAAAACATTTCCCATCTAATGGCTACCTTTAGAAGTAAAATAGTAATTGAGGTAAACTACAATTCTTCCATACCAAGAAATATAGGGGTTTTAAAGTGTGTGTGGGGGGGGGGGGGAGTTGTGTATATTTCCTTTTGCGTGAATTCCCCTAACCCTGAATTTCATAAATCACACAACTTTAAACAGAATTAGTTTATTATCTATCCTATGTGTGCCACTTCAATCTAGATATATACAAAAATTTGGAATGTTGAATAAAGGCTAATTGATAAAAATATTACATAGCTGCTAATGGCACTTTAAGTACAGCAAATTAATAAAGTTTAGTCCTGTTTATGGCAATGTTTGTGTTTAAAAGAATTTCAAGTATATACACATCTTCAATCCAGTCCAAAGAGGTCAGAAAAATATTCGCAAAATAGATACATAAGGAATTCTAGATTTGATTCAGATGAACTGATGATTCTTTAATAAATCAGCATAAAACTTTAGTTTGTGTCAACAATTCTATACTGAATAAACTACTCTGATCATATTTATTGGTATGATTTTTTACTGGTTAGGGTAAGAATTTTAAACACTAAATATAAGACAGTTCTGGCTTTGAAGATTTGCTAGATAGTACTTATCAAAATAAAGTCAGTTATGGGTATAGGCCTTAACTACAACTTATTCAACAGTTCTGGCTTTGAAGATTTGCTAGATAGTACTTATCAAAATAAAGTCAGTTACAGTATATAACTAAAAATGTTTTCTCTATTTCCTTAAAATATTTAAATAATTCTTCAAATTTTGAAACTTTATCATTACCATAACAAACACTCTAATGAAGAGGTCCTTGTCATTTAATTGTTGGAAGAAAATTTTGGCTATTAATTAAGTGCAAAACCTTTTTGCTATTTTTTAATGTTATATCATGTATTTTACTCCTATTGGTAACAAATTTTCTTTCTCAACTTTCTATGTTGCAAGAACATTACAAAATTTTGAAATTAGAGTAGAATAAAGTACTAGTGCATAATGTTGCATATATAATATTTGGTATAAGATGCAGACAACAAACTTAAGGTTAGATCATGGAAGAATCAATTGTTCTGTGGGGCTTAATTCCTTTTCCAAAATTATAATCTATGTATCTGGTTCAAGGTAAAGTAGTTGAAAAATTCACAATTATATCATTTATGTATTCCTGACTAAAAGTAGAATGTGATTATGAAAATTTGAAATCAATAAAAAGACTTCACAATGCCAAAATTAGTATTTTAAAATAAACCAAGAACAAAGGGAATGCAGAGACTTGTCTTAAAAGAAGCCGTTTGTCATTCTTTTTTAAAGAGATTACAACACACATACAATAAGTGAATTTTGTATCAAAATACAGCACATTCTTCTACTATATCCATAAAAATCAATTCCTATGTAAATAGTACTGAAAATCAACCAAAATGAGTTAAGATTTACAAAGAGTTGCTAAAGGGTTTCAATCAAAATTATTAAAACTGTACAGTACAATAACCAATTGATAGCATCTTGAAGGAAGTGCAATACTTGAGTTCACATATTTTTAAAAGTGCTGCCTATTTACTCTGACTAGCAAGAATGGAAAGTGAGTCCAACTCACTTCTGTAAATGTAATGTAGGTTGGTGTTTTAGCTAGTCCTGTAAAAGTCTTAATTAAATCAAGGTCGAAGAACAAAGTATAACAGATTTAAAATTTCTGAATTATATTTCTTAGTAATTAAAAATTAATTTCAATAACTGAATATTGCTCTGATGGAAGAAAGGCTCTAGACTAGCTTCAACTAAAAACAGTTACTGGTCTGTTATGGTAATTTCTTCTGGTCCAAATAACCATGCATTAATTCTTACCATTGCATGTTACTCAAATTTTATTTGATTACATAGAACAAAAACAAATAAAATTAATGGTATGGATAAACAAAATTAATAAACCTCTATCATCAAATATTTGTTACAGTAACTAGGAACAAAGGCAGTTGGTGATAAAACACTATTACACCAATACACTTAGAAACCCTTTAAACACTCTGAAGTGTTGAATTCACATTTAATGTTACCTGTAGGAACAGCCCTTTATTTAACACCTTTACACACCGGTAGGCCTCAAGGACCCATCCCTTTGCTCTACAACTCTCCACAGCAATTCTCTATCACTGTGCCAGTTTCATAAACTTGCTTTGGTTTCTTAGCTCCATGCGTACTGTTTCCTCTTTACCAAGGCAATGCAAGGCCAAACAAAAATCAAGAGGCTTTCCTAAACCGTCTTACATTTTGTGTTACAGGCAACACAATATTAAAACTGGCCATTTTAGTTTCATTTGCTGCTTAAAATAAAAAGTATAAATTAGATTAAAATGGAGTACTAATTATAAAACAGATTACAAGTACCACCATTTAAAAAAAAAAAAAAAAAAAAAAAATCAGGGGATTTCCTTAGCACAGAAAATGAGTGAACATGCATCTACAGTAAGAGTTAAAAATTTCCTGTGACTAAAAAATTAAAAACTGAATCACCAGTTGCAAATGTAGTCAATGACTATGACAAGAACAAATCCTGTAGAATTCATAAAATGCAATTATTGTCTTTTTTACTTCTTTAAAAAGATATCATATATTTTATTGCATTATTCTATTAATAAAAACACATTTTAACAGATAGCATTTTTTTCGTTCTTTGCTTCCAGATTTTTATAGGATACAACTTTTAGTCTGGCCTTGGAAAGTGAACCCATCAGCACCACCTTCACCTACTCACTCTTCAATTCAATATGCACATAGCAAAAACCAACACTTCAAATCTCTTGCCCACATCAAAAAAAGTTTCAGGAGGAAAACATTAATACCAGTTGAATAAAAATAAGGGCTTAAAAGCTATGAGACAGACAGCTCTGCCATCTGTCTCTGGGCTACAATCAAGGCTAACTATTGCCTTGCACACAGTTCGGTCATGTGTATGAAATCCAAAAATAAGCCTACAATCTATACAAAAACAACAGAGATTTGTTTTTGTAGCCTTGATTGCTATGTTTAAAAACCTAGCAAGTTTTATACAGTATGAATTCAACAGTCTCTTTTATATTCTGTACAGTGGTTCTTTCCCTCTAACCACAAGTTCCATTATTTCATTAATGTACAAATTCAAACATAATTTGAGTTCTTTATATATAAAAATAATCAAAATCTTAATTTCCCCTGCAAGCAAGTATCCTCCAATAAATCTTGCTGTCTTCCCCCTTTTTTCTGTCCACAGTGCTTATGAGGAAACCTCTCGTACAATGATGAGTTCTACTGTATTCTGGAAAGTTTTTAGCAATGACACTGCTTGTCCGTGTTCAATATTGATAAAACTGTATCCATTAGCCTAGAAAAAAGAGGAAAAATTCTTTTAAGAAAAACACTTCATGGAAATTCATTTGCACTGCTGCATTTAAATTTCTGCCAGGTAGTTCACAAACTTGGCAGAAGACAAGAATCACTTTGGCAATTTAAAACAACATACAGACTTGTGGGACTTACCTCATACCTATGGAAATAAAAACTCTGAGGAACCTGTATTTTGTCCACGTTTTCAGACAGCTCTTTTTTTTTTTTTTCCTTTTTGTCTTTTTTACTGACCGGTAATGGGATCGCAACCCTCGGTGTTGCGCCCGCACCGCGCTCAGTCAGTGAGCAGGAACCGGTCTCCACATGGGATCCGAACCCTCGGCGGGAGCGCCGCCGCGCTCCCAAGCGGCGCACTCTCCAGTGCGCCACTGGGCCGGCCCGTCAGACAGCTCTTATGTAGCAGCCCAATGTCAAGAACAACTTGTTTAAGACACAGTGTCAGACATGATGTTGTGTGTATGCACTAATGTCCACCTGAAATGACTGAGCTGCAAGGGTACCATAGGGCAAGGCCTAGTCTTCCCACTGCCTTGGAACCATCACATCAAGACCACTATATTTCTTATAACTAAAGCTAACATTTACTGAGGTCTTACTGTGTATCAGACACACAGTTCTAAGTGCTTCGCATGAATTAAATCCTTTATTTCTCATAACACTCAAAGATTCTTTCACTATCTTATTTTAGAAAAGAGGAAGAAACCCAGGCATGGAGAAGTACCTTCCTCAGTCACAATTAAAACCACAGATTCCCAATGGTTCAGAAAAATAAATGTACATAACGGTATGAGTGAGAGAGAGAGTGTGTGAGTGTGTGAGAGAGAGAGTGTGTGTATGGAAAGAGAGAGAAGGAGAAAGGGAAAAGAAAGAGAAGGATAAATGCTATAGATAATGTGGCAAAATATTAGCAACTGGTGATCAAATGAAGCCTTTTTTTGTTTGCTTTTTGGTGGCTGGTTGGTACGGGGATCCAAACCCTTGACCTTGTTACAAGATGGCGCTCTAACCAACTAACCTAACCAGTCATATACAGGTGTTTGTTGTGCTATTTTTACAGCTTTTCTCTAAGCTTGAATTATTCAATTATTTATTTATTTAACTTTTAGGCAGCTGGCCGGTTCGGTGATCGGAACCCGTGACCTTAGTGTTACAAGGCTGTGCTCTAACCAACTGAGCAAACCAGCCAGCCTGAAATTATTTAAAAAATTTTAGGGCCGGCCTGGTGGCGCACTGCTACAGTGCGCCGCTTGGGAG
>NW_007726281.1:510433-629334 GCF_000696425.1 Galeopterus variegatus | reverse complement strand
CCACATGCAGCCCTGTTCCCGCTCACTGGCGGAGCTAGTTGCGGGCGCAGCACCGAGGGTTGCGATCCCGTTGCCAGTCCCGGTCTGGTACGGGCGCTGAGGGTTGTGATCTGTTGCTGGACATGAAAAAAGACGAAAAAAAAAAAAAAAAAAAAAAATTTTTTTAAAAATTGTTTTAAAGTGTTGGAGCCAGGACTCAAACTCAGGCAATCTGTCTTTGGAGTCTGTACTTTCAGCTAGTAAACTCTGTCTCATTTCTTTGTTTGAAGGTTATTTAAAGATTAATTTTTGAATGTTCATAAATTAATTTCTGAATAAACAACAGTGAAGGTATGGGTAGAGAATGAGAGTTATACTTGTGTCTTAGGCTTGTCTTCCTCTTAAGACAAAGCTCGACTACAAGTTTTAGGTAAAATGAGTAGCCGAAGGAACAGAGAAAAGCAGGGAACATGGGGAAAAGAAGAAGGGTCTCTCAGATTTTGAAATTTTCTTCTAAATTTCTGATATAATGACAGCCCACGCCCAAGAAGTGGTACTCTGATTCACCCAAATTAGACACTAGAGTGCTGCAAAATGAAAGAAAATAATAAAAATATTTATCTTAATTACCTGAATAATTTTATCACCCGGTTGCAGTAATTTTGATGCAGGTCCTTCAGGCTGTACCCTTGTTACAAATATACCCTTTAATAACAACAAAAAAAGATAATTTAACCAAAAATAGAATGCATAAATAATAGAGTGCCAAGGAGCAATCTTTCATCCACACCATGCAAATATTTGAATCATGGTACAAGTTTTCTCCCTGACTTCTCTAATATTGTGACAATCCAAAGTGATTTCTTCCTTTAGTAATTCTGACGTTAGTATAGTGATTTCTGTTAAAGTGATAAAATTACTTCTATACATGTGTAGAAAAGCAATTAAGAGAACTAAAAATCACTTAATATCATCATGAACACTGAAAATTTTTGGTTAATTTTTTTTCCTCAACTAACTGAAACATCAAATTTCAAAACAAAAAGCAGAATAATACAGAGGGAAATTTAAAAGGTGATGTCTATCTAAATTTACATAAATATCTATTAAATTTTCACTTACATACAAGAGGCATTGAATTAGTAAATAGAACTTTATGGGTGTTTCAAGGATATATAAACAAAACTTACATCGTCATCAGGTCTGAATGGGTTTCCTCTACCCCCAACACCTCCTGATATGCTAAATCCAAGTTCTGGATCCTTTTCAACCCTCACTCGAATCTGAGTTAATATAAAAATAAAGGAAGCTATTACTACTATTTCAGAAAAAGTTATAATAAAACAACATATTTAAGTACTGATGAATTATAAATATGTGAAGATTTATAAAAAAACACAGGCAGATGAAGTGAAACTATAACATGGAATATTATGTTAATGAGTTAGTGAGTTAAAGGCACAGCTGGGATTACAAAGCATAGCACCTAACTAGCCAGTGGTTTCATGAGGATAGAAAATCAATTAATGTTCACCCTATTTTACTTTTTAGACATCATGGATTTTAATGACACAATGCAAAAACATAAAACATGTATATTATTGTCAGTTTCCACTTGTGGACCATCTAAATTACACATATCTAATGTTTATTGGCTTGTATCATAAGATATCTAAAAAACCCATCAGTTGGTTTGGAGATATTAATTCTTCATTTCTTGAATCTGTTTATATGCTTTAAAGGAGTTGGGATTTTAAAATATGATCAACTGATAGTAGATTTTATAACCAAGCTATAAAAAAAGATGCAAGAATTAAACTTTTGTTACAAAACACTCCTTTTCACCAGGGACTCAACCAAAATTAATAAAGCGTTTGATTTCTACCTAAGTTTCTAATATTACTGACCATTTTATCAATAAACTATCAAGATACTTGTATATGAATGCACCGCCCATGACTTCTTAAATACTTTTTAAGATTAAATACTCAAAGTAGTTTGGAGACTATAGTCCAATTTCAAAACCTAAGAAACTAAGATTTTTTTAAGTGTCACAGGACAATATGCCATTTCAGCTTTATGGTCTACTATTTATATTCCTGAAAAAGGTCTGATTACTGGAGTATCATCAACCAGTTTTGGAAAAGCAACTGCCTTAGAATAAAATAATCATGCCAAAAATATTAAATCCTATGTCATATGATCATAAAGTTAAAACTACAAAGTTTAACACTTTATAAACCTAACATAAAACTAAAACTTTAAACAAGATGGTAAAAACTATGTTAAAATTCTATATGGATTTATTACTAATAATTAACCTATAAAAAATACATGAAAAGCTTAGTCTCATATTTCAAATAGTCTTGATTCTTACCTCTTGCTTTGCCAGTTCATGGCCTTGTCTAGGAGAACAATGGGGCTGTGTATATGGAGGTTGGTGGGCCACTTTCAGCATCAAGTAATCAATTAGTTGTTCTCTAGAGGGATGCCTTGCCACAGATGCCTGAGGGGGGTGATGTATTTGACTATAATTTGCCTGAGGCCTGAGAGGCTGGCCCATCTGTCCATTACTCAAAGGCATCTAAGAAAAACATGAAGTATCTTAAAATGACCAATAATGATGTTTTATTACAAATATTTGGATTTTCTTCTTGGAGCATTACAAAAGCACTAGAGTTTTAACATTCTAAATCACACAATACTATATACCACTTACTATTTTTCTCTAATTTTAAACTTTAAAAGAAAAAAAGCTATTAATGTCTTAATTTTAAACATTGCCTGAGTGCTTCCTGATAGATTCACTCTTTTAAGCTTCCAAATGAAAGTATACCATATCTACATTTAAAATCACTAACTTTTTTGTTAAATGTAACTGTACCTATATTTCTTACGGTAACCAAATGTTAAAATGGCAAATAGTATGTCAAATTTTTAAAATTTAAGTAAGCCTATTAGAAAGGTATCGTTCCTCATACTAAAACACACACACAAAAGATGCATTTGCTGATGTTTTTCTTCAGAAAAAAAGTAACTAACTTTGTGGTATTATTTGTTCCTAATTTGAATATATTTTTCTAAATTTATTCTTTCCTTTCCAGAATTAACAAGCCAATTTGGCAATCTATTAGTAGAAAATTGATTTATTCCTCATGTGTGTGTGTGTGTACCAGTTAGCAATTTTAAACTCTCTAAATATTAATTCCATAGAATATTAACCACAAAAATTAAATGTTGACATTCTAATTTATTCTTCACAAGCTAAACAAAAAACTTGAGATTACTAGTTTGTTGCTGGTAAATAACTATCTTTGTTTTAATGTCTCTCAATTTTTAGAGATTGAAACTGAATTTTATTATTTATTTATACTATCTTTGTTTTAATGTCTCTCAATTTTTAGAGATTGAAACTGAATTTTATTATTTATTTTTTTTTTTTTCCCCCTTTTTGTCTTTTTTTTTTCGTGACCGGCAACGGATCGCAACCCTCAGTGTCGCGCCCGTACCGGACCGGGACCGGCAACGGGATCGCAACCCTCGGTGTTGCACCCGCACCTCGCTCAGCCAGTGAGCGGCCGGTCTGTACGTGGGATCCGAACCCTCGGCGGGAGCGCCACCGCTCTCCCAAGCAGCGCACTGCAGCAGTGCGCCACCGGACCGGCCCTTATTATTTATTTTTTAAAATTTATTATGTTATTGTAATGCATGGTCTTTTCTTTTGGGGGGGGTGGGCTTGCCCAAAAGGGGTTCTAAATCCTTGACCTCAGTGTTATAACACCATGATCTACCAAGTGAGCTAACTGGCCAGGTTGAACCTGAATTTTAGACATGAAATCAACTTTGTAGAAATGTGGTTAATAGCTTATTCTATTAGTGTAAGGAATCAATCCGAAAAATAAGAGGTTACGTTCATATTATAAATATTTGCATATAAAAAGATATTTGTGTAGAAGAGGAAATAAATACGTTTAAGCTATTCAATCACTTAAAACTTCTTTGTTGGTTATTTAACAGAGAGGTAGCCTTGTCCACAAGGAAATTATGGGAAAACTATAAGGGAAATAGTTGAGCCCCATTTCCCTAAAATTATCCAAAAGTAAAAAAGTTTGCAGAAAGATATGGCAACAGTTCCAGAACTGCATGCTCTTCTTATGTGAACCTGGCTGAAAGATACAAAGAAATATGGCTTTATTGAAGATTTGTTCTGTAAAAAAAGATACTCTTTTTTATACTTGAGAATTTGGTTAATTCTGATGTTTGGGAACATACATGGATGTTTTATGACAGGGCACAAGGATGATATTCTCTATGACAAATCTTACTACTGGTGGGAGAGAAGAAAAATGAGGTGGTATATTATCCCTATATCTTTGGGAAAAAAACTGTATTTGTTCATTACTTGATCACTGGAGATGTAAAGCAAGTGATCTGCCTAAGACTGACAAATCTTACTACTGGTGGGAGAGAAGAAAAATGAGGTGGTATATTATCCCTATATCTTTGGGGAAAAAACTGTATTTGTTCATTACTTGATCACTGGAGATGTAAAGCAAGTGATCTGCCTAAGACTAATTAACTGGTTGTGCTGTTACTTTATTATTTACACACGATTCTGTAGATAGCCCTCGCATTTCTCTATGTTTATACAATTTCTTCCCATGTGCAGATTCAGTATCTTTCTCCTGGGAAAAATCCAGACAATACTTACTACTGACCTGTTCTTAAGACTGCCTGACACCTGGGTATTTGGTCTTGCTTACAACAATGTTAAACATAAACATGAATATACTCCTATTAAGCTATGATTAGCAGATGGCTCAAGAGACTAAAAAGCATAAAACAAACTTAGTAACCTAACCCACAAAATGTGTACTAAAAAGAAAAAGAAACTGGATGATAGAGCTCAATTAAAAGAAAAAAGGGTAAAATAAATAGATACGTATGAATTTATACATTAGCCGGCTGGGTGCATACTCTCAAGAGCAACATAAAAGTTTTACATAATAAATAACTATGCTTCGTAATTATATCTGGTTATACTAGAGGCACAGAATTAGTTAAGAAAATGAGAAAAAAAATAGCTCAGGAAGAACACTAAAGAATTGTGTGTCTGTCACTGGCTACAACAATCTCTAAATGA
Source organism: Galeopterus variegatus (assembly GCF_000696425.1). Classification (NCBI taxonomy): domain Eukaryota; kingdom Metazoa; phylum Chordata; class Mammalia; order Dermoptera; family Cynocephalidae; genus Galeopterus; species Galeopterus variegatus. The sequence goes on along the minus strand of NW_007726281.1, from coordinate 624,212 downwards.
GTGACTTTTTTTTGCTATAAAAGTACTAAGAATACAACCATCATCTATTCTACCATACACAAAAGTCTTTCAAGGTGATTTCTAATTACATTTGAAGTATTTAAAATGCCTTTAGTAATAGTAAAAATCCTAGAATGAAGAATTTAAGACAAGTTCATTTTCAACCCTCCAAATAGGTTTTATATCAGAAATACCAAAATGCCCTTGTTTCAAATGATAAAATATGTAGGTGATACTACAGAAATCCAAATGCAACAATAAATTATTCTCTGGCATAGAAAAATCATGAAACAAATTGAGAAATGGCAGACAGGGTCAAATTCTACTCTTTACTTATAAATTATTTTTAAAAAATCCTTACTAACCAAGTGGGGAAAGCCTTCAAAAAAATATTTTCAGTTAAAGCACATATGATATTTCTAGTTAAAAAGCTGCAAAACGTAAGTGCACTCACAGATACTACTTCATTTATTTCCTGAGCACCTACTTTCATCAAGCTGTCTGGAGGAACATCTTTGTGACTAAGTGTAGCTGACGAGTAGTTCTGCTGTCCTGAAATGAATATATCATCTTGACAAAGATCTCCTGGACTGGATGTCTGGGGATGCTTCAAATGAGGGGGAAATAAAGAATAAACAAATAATGCCCTTTAAGATGTGAAACCAAAATGATGATGACACTTGAGAGATGATTACGAAAAAATATTGCTAGGGAGTGGAAAGATGAAGACCCAATAAGAATATTACCATCATCATTGCTACCGATTAGTACCTTTAACTTCTTCCAAAAGTACATGGCAAGATGTTGGTTGCTGTAATGTGTGAAAAGTTTATATGAATATATACTGCTAATCTATTTCTTTATAATGCACACATGTAGAAGACAAATTCTTCTACATGCTCTTTTTTCCTTTTATTTACAGTAATGCCTAGCTTTTAACACCTTTGAGCAATAAATTTAGTTATTAATCAAAGTTAAGAGTCTCCAATTTCAAGAGCAATTAAAATACACTCCTGTTGAGTACCATAAACAGTTTCTTTGGTCAAAAAATTAACTGTTGTTCTTTTAACAGCACAATAACACATAGGATTTGTTTTTCCTAAATTTTAATAATTAGCAGTAACAGTACATTTATAGTCTTATAAAACCTGCTTTAGCTTAATTCATCATATTAATATTAGTTCAGTATTTTCAAAAGCACTAGTTTGGAGAAATGCTTTTAAAATTAACTAACTAGTTCATATCTTCATATGCCAAATAATATCCTTATATTACAGTTTAATCATAACTTGAGAGGAAAAATACTCAATATCTCATTATTCCTTAATATTTCTTACCATAAATATGCTGGGACACATGAAACCTATATTTTTCACTTTAATTCTAAACACACCTAAATATATTTTAGAAAACAAAATAAATTGTGATAAAAAGCACTACTGTTAGTTCACTATGATTTACTACAATATACATATAAAATTAAGAATCTAGTCTTAGAAACTCTCAGCAACAGATCTACTGTGTGCAGTTAGTTGCTAATTCAAATGATGGCTTAGCATTCTTGGATGTGGTTTGATCTAATTTTGCAATGAATACTTTTATTTTCCTTCTCTCTTTCTGAGGTGTGGTATTTAAAATACATAAAAATCAACTTAGCTCACAGCTTGAAATTTAAACACAAGCCTGAATGTACAACTGTTTACCTACTCTTTAAAAGAACAAGCATATCATGAATGAAAAAGTAGAAATCACCAGACTCAAATGCTCTGAACTTAAGAAAAGCAAGCACAAAGTGTTACTGTAAAAGAATTAGAAAGAAGACTTCCAGATGATTATGAATGGCAAAGATTACCCCTGAGTTAATAAAAACCACTGGTTTTTACCCCATGGACTCTGTTGGAGTGAGGGCTTGACAGTTATCACCTTATCTTTCAACTTGAGAAGTTTCAAAATGATTGTTGACACTGTAACAGCAAAGAAACCGAGTAGTGGCAGGTAGGAGAGGACAGGGCAAGAGTTTTTCCTAAAGCCAAAGTAAAGTGAATCTAGGAGACTGCTCCTACTCTAGAACACAGAAAAGAAACGAGTGCATTTAAAAAAGAAAGGGGGGCTAGAGTACTACCTTGTAACACCAAGATCAAGGGTTCAGATCCCCGTACCAGCCAGCAGCCAAGAAAAAAAGGGGGGGGGCCGGTAGGGGAGTGGTACGCTCAGGAAAAAGTAAAAGACCCAGAAGTAAGCAAACACTTGAAATGGAAATAAAACTGTGGGAAGGGATAAAATAAAGTTAGAAGGGAAGAAAGGCCATTTCAGGATGAAAGAAGAGCAGAAGGAGATATCTGTTTAGAGGCTATGCTACCACCTCAAGTTGTTGTGGAGATAAAAATCTTAAAGTATAGCCATGCCCAGAGGTATTCTGTTCTTTCTCTTTTTCTGCCATTCTTATCCCCCACCCATAACTTTCCTTAAAACAAACCTCTCTTCTTCACTACTCAGGACTATGGTGAAATGTGGGTAATAAAGGATTTGGGTTTTGCCTTTTCATTGATACTTGAAACAATTTCTCCAGCCCCACATTTAAGTATATTCAGCGAATTATGATTAAACTTAGTTCCAGGTAGTGGCTTCTTCTCGGCCAATTCTCAAATCACTGGAGTTAAAATTATTCCTCTGTGGATTACATATGGCACAGCCTTAAAACCCTGAGTTAGGGGACAGCAAGCTAATTCTAACAGAAAAACAGTGCAAAGAATAATATTTTTTAAAAACCTCTGATAGTTACTCCGATTGTTCACCCCATTTTACATAAATAAACAGAGCTGACTGCAACATTAGCTTATGATCAAAAAAACTTAAGAGATAAAGACTAAATCAGCATTGAGTAAAGTTTTAGAAGCCATGGAAGAACTTGAAAGAAATCAAGATTTCTAACCCACAGTAAAAATTTTTTTCTAGAAACATTAAAACATTTAAAATTTGGGGTTTTCTCTTCTATGTGCTAAAAGTACTGTTCTACTGTAGGTACTCACTCGAAAAATGTGCCCACCAGAACCTCTTCCGTCTGCAACACTCAAGGCAAGACTGCCCTGGCTGCCATGCAGATCCCTAGAGCTGCCATAGTGAAAACTGCTTACAGCAGTAAAATTGGAATTAAAGGACCTTGACAGCATGCTCTGAATAAAGAGGGGATAGAGTTAAGAGATTAGTGTAGCATGCAAAATCCACAAGACATGTTATGTACATAGACTTACTTACAAGTAACCCCAGTACCACACAGAAATAATCATGCAACACTGAATTTTCAGAACCACTGAAAGAAACTGGCACTATTTACCATATATTTACATGACAACAGACATATAAATTGCACGTTAATACAACCATTCACATGTTTAGGCACCAAGAAAGTAAAAACATAGAGCTGCTTTTATAATGCATATTATATATGTCAGAAAATAGATTTCTCTCTATAAATTTTACCAACAACCAGTACTTTTAAGTCCAATCAATTAAAAGAGTCTACTTCACTTTCGAGAAATTATCCTACTTATTAAATAAACCGAGAGTTTAAACACACATACTATAGCACAAAATACATTTACAAAAAATACCTGACTCATGGCCACTTTAATTTCTAAAAAATTATCTTCCACATTTAGAAAAACATCTTACATTAGGGAAAAGTTTAACATACAAGCACAATTTTAGGAGATAACTTAAAAGGCTCCTGCTGCCCTATAGTTACCAGAAGAAAAACTAGAGAATGCATGTAACGAATTTCTCCAATTCAATTAAATAGATTTTAAAGATCACTATATAACAGGTAGTTGGTGGCCTTTGCTGCTTAAACTTGAAGAACCACTGACGGAATCCTCCTACAGACTGAGTTCAAATGAATACCTAATTGCTAATCCCAGGACTGCCTGATGCTGTACTTCAATAAATGCAGTGCCTGATTCTTCACTGTTCCTACTTGTTTATTCCCAGCATTGTTAACTGATGCTGTTTCATGCGGATGCTTAATCACATCCCTGAGCATTGAGGGTTTGATGGTCAATTCGGGTAAACATTTTGGGCAAGGCTTATTATTAAGAAATACAGATATGTCATAATAAGCATTTCTGAATTACTCATAGGAAATATATACTTTCTCGAGATTTTGAAGTTGATATCAAATACCCAGAAATATTAATACAGGATTCCAGAAGGAAAAGGGTCTATAAAATGACGATGTACATTTTCAGTTATTTTGTGTATTCTAAAGTAATAACTAAAGAAAAAGCTAAACTTAATAGCCCAGACCTGAATTTTCCCAACCCATTCACCAAGGAGAATTTAGCAGAGGCAATTCAGAGGTTCCATGAATACTTGATTCGAATACAAAAATAAACAAATCATTAATGTACACACACACAAACATATATAAATCACACTCATTTGTTACACACATAGCTTTAACATATTAACTTGAATGGCCTGATTGACCCTTTTTAATGACACATAGATCTTGGAACAAATTTTTTCTGTGTCTGAACATATATGAGCTTAAATATTTCACTGACTGGTAAGACTGAAGCTCAAAACAGGTCTGTCTGATTTGAATTCTGGCTTGTGCATGGACATCCACATAAAAACTGCACTCTGTCATAACACATTGTGCAGAGCTCAATTAAACACTAGGCATAACGTCCTGGGCAGTGTGGTTCATTATATGCTGATAGTTGTATAATAACAAGTGAACATGGCATTTATCATGTTGTGTTAATCACACTATGGTTTGGATTGCTTCATATGTGCGTTTTTATATAAGGGATATTACCCAAATGCTGATATTAGTAACAATTCAACTTTGAAATAAAAAATTTATATTCATTTTCAAAGCTGTTTTTTTTAAGTAAGTTTCAAGATTTTCAAGGTAAGATCTATTTTGTATGTTTGGATTCCAGATACAGTGTTTTTGGGGTAGGAGGAAGGTGGGGTGACTACAAAAAGGTTTAAAAACCACTTAAGCTTCAATAAATTATTACTACTAAACTCCCAGCTGAGCAAAGTAGCAAACTTTAATTTGGAGACTTACCTCATGAGGTAGGGCATGCATTGTGAAATTCCCTGGGGAAAATTTTAAATGTCCTCTGCTATTGGAGTTATGATTGTGGGGACGTGGGTGGGGGGGGTGGCTTTTTCACCCTTCACCACCTTGAACCAATACTTTAATAGCAGCATGATTTAGACTCCTAACTTTAAAGTAGCTCATTAGTAACGTATTTAAGTAGCACTTTCAATATTCTTTTGCCGCCCATATACTTTGATTCTTACATCTATGGAATAAGAGTTAAGAAAGCAGCACAAAATAGTTTTTATAAATAAAACAACTTTCAGAATCATTTTAATGTTTTTAGTATGTTTTTGAACATATAAAAAGAAAACAAGTCTTTAAACTACACTGTGGACTTGCAGAAATAAAACTAAAATATAGGGTTATTTTCATTGTGCAAATTACTTAAATTATGGTTCAATATTAAAAATACTAAATTATTTTTATTGAAGGGTATGATTTTTAGGAGGATGCTGGCAGAACAGTGGTAAATTATTCCCAGAAAAATACAAAAGAACCATTTTCAACAGTATGTGCAGGGTTTAGGATCAGGTTTGCATATATAGTAAAAAAAAAAAATCACAAAACGGTCTAAAGTAATCTTAGAAAATCTCTAAAATCCCTCAAAATGTACAGCATGTACTTTAAACCACTCTTATCTGCTAGGATAAAAGTCCTAGAAGTTAAAGCTATGGAGGTGGGAAGAGATGCTGAGGAAGTCTTTAGTGTGCACTTATCATGGAATTGGAATTTGAATGAACTGCCTTTGGAATAGTAAATGTCTAACAATATCAGCAATTTAAAATTACTTAAAACAATATATTTATCTTTTTGGTATCTCTCAGAAAGAGAAAATAACTTTATTCTTACCCTACATAATTATTGCCTAGGAAAACTTACTTACTTATATGATTTGTATCTCAAATTTGCATCACTAACCCCCCTAATTTCATATTGTGTTCCAAACTACTTGCAAACACTATCATTACATCAAATTCAATATATTCAAAACCAAGTTATTTTTTGCCAAATCTGTTTACTGTACCACATAGCTTTAAAAGGACTCCATTATCCTAACTACTAAGACTTACTAGGACTTTTTTTTTTTTAATGTTTATGACCAAATATTACAAACTAGAAAACTTGGCTGTTTCTTGAATCCTTTCATCTAATCACTAAAACTAATTTTTGTCAAAGTGTTTTAAAGAGTCATCCCCACTACAGCCACAATCCTAGCCCAGGCATGCACCATCTGGTTGTTTTATTACTGAAACTGGTTCACAAAATATCTTTAATTCATCCTGAACACTTTTGACTGAGATACCCTAAAATACATCTTTTATCCTATCAGTCTTCTGCTCAGGCTCCTCATCATCTACATAGTCAAACTGAAATTTTCCTGCCCAGCTTTTAAAAGTTGTTCCCTCTCTTCCACATATATATCATCATGGGAAAATTACTTAACTATTCTATGCCTTAATTTCCTTATTGTAAAATGATATAATAAAATACCTCATAGGACTTGTATAAAAACTGAGAAATATTTGTATAGAGGGTTACTGTAAGAGTGACAGTTTCTAGCACTTTGTAAGCACTAAATAAACTTAACTGTTGTTATGACTTTCCATATCTGTAATCTGGCCCCAACTTCATTACCAAATTTTCTCAGAATAAATCCCTAATTCAACGAGCTTAAAGTCCTCATCTCTCCCTGCTCTCAGAACTCCTTCCTGACATAACTTTTATCTTAATCTATTAACCTTAATCCTATGTATCAAAATTTTACCAGTTTTTCAAAAAGTAGCACTCTCCTTGAATAGTCCCCATCTTCTGTAATTACTGACACTTATCACTAGTTTTTAATTTTTTAAAATGAAAACACTGTAGAAATGTATTAAAAAGTCCTAAAAATCTCATTGAGAGATAATTACCATTAATACATTAAAATTTCATCTTCTGAACTATAATTATCTTCGAAACTACAAAATAACTTTCTGAACCATAATTATATTTTCTGAACAAGAGATGACTAATAATAAAGCTATGAGGAAAATACCAAATTTCTTTTTAAATTTGTTTTTTTTTTTCTTCCTTTTTGTCTTTTTTCGCGACCGGTAATGGGATCGCAACCCTCGGTGTCGCGCCCGTACCGGGATTGCAACCCTCGGTGTCGCGCCCGTACCGGGACTGGCAACGGGATCGCAACCCTCGGTGTCGCGCCCGCACCACGCTCCACCAGTGAGCAGACCGGTCTCTATATGGGATCCGAACCCTCGGCGGGAGCGCTGCCGCACTCCCAAGCGCCGCACTCTACCGAGTGCGCCACCGGGCCGGCCCATAAATTTCTGTTTTTTTAATAGTAGTTTTATGCGTACAGTCTTGTACCGTATAACATTTCGTGACATACTGCATATATAATAGTAGTCGGAGCATTAGGCTATACAGCCTAGGTGTGTAGCAAGCTATACGATCTAGGTTTGTATAAGCACACTCTGGTGTTCCCACAATGACAAAATCGCCTGATGATGCATTTCTCAGAACATATCCCTGTTATTAAGAGATGCATGACTGTACATGTAGTGTGTGTGTGTGTATATATATATATATATATATATATATGTACATATATGTGTGTATATGAATAAACATATAACTCAGCTAAATGTCTGTTGATATTTTATTGGCATTTTTCCTGTCAGATAAGTATATAAAAATTTTATTCAAGACCATCACCCTTGCCAAATGGGTGTATAAAGCAAATTCTTACCATCTCAACAACATAAAAACTGTCTTAATTTCCTGGGAAGGACTTTATCTCTGATACAGGAAATCTGCTTATATTTAAAAATTAGGAACTATAGTTTTAAGTGTTTGGGTTTTTTTAATTTCAAGAAAAACACAATTGTTTTACCACCATAAAATAATCTATTTTAAAATAAAGTATTTAGGTGTTCTAAATAAAAAATATCAACTTTAGTCAGCTGATAATTTTTAAATATTTGAACAAATGGTGATAAGGATGACAGCAATATTTAGCACTTAGTTATATATACCAGGTACCATTCTTAAGTGCTTTATGTGTATTAACTCAATTTTTAAAACAATCCCAGAGCAGTTCCTTTCATTGCACCTGTTTTACAGATGAAGCAACTGAGGTAAGGAAAATCTAAGTTATTTGTCCAAGTTGCTAACTATGTAGCTGAGCTAGGATTCTGAATAGGTAGAATATACTGTCTCTCTAAATGTTATATAGTACAGTAGCTAAAATCTTTTTTCACTCGAAAAGTCAAGGGGAAAAAAAAGTCAAGGAGAGGTAACATTTATTTTCTGATAAATCCTTGTTAAATGTGGTTTATCAAATGTATGAATCCATTTTTGGTAATACAATATATCTGAAGATAAAACTTTTACAAAAGATTAAGTAAAGGCAATCCCACATGTGAATACTTTTTAAGATCAGAAAAAGCAAACACAGAATACATCTAAGAAAGACATGGAGAATAATATACCCTAGAAATAATACAGCACAGCTATAGTAATAGCAGTACACACTTTGGTATTTGCTGGAAATGCTTCCCAACCAATGAGCTGGAATATACCAAAGTGCACTCACTAGTCAACTAGTAGCCTGGGAAGCGGGTGTCTTGGCAAGTATATTACGGGAAAGAGCACTCCTCTTAACTTCAAGGTATGACCCCTATGTATCCTTGGAAATAGAAGTTATTCTATCAGCTACAGATTTGTGTTCAGACAGTGTGCCCTGTTTCTTTTCTCACAAGGCTTTTCTTGGTTTCACTGAACTAATTATCACCTCTAAGTCACCAGTGGTCACACACAACTGGAAAATTACTGTCATACACTCTCCAAGAAACTGTATAGCAAATTTCTAAATATGTAAATATTTTATGCAATGGGGAAAAAAGCTGAGAGGCACACTAAACAATGAGATAGCTAATTGCTTCCTATTTACTGAAGTCCAGACACATCTCTGTCAGACAGAAAAGAGTGGGAGAATAGCCATCTGAGATGGAAACTACATAGAATACAATAACCAGATTCATTTCACCCTCCTAATCTGCTACTCCTCCTCTACATCCAGTAATAGTTAATGGCATTCCCAAAACCCAGTTATTCAAGCTTTATCCCTTTTCCTCAATGACTGATTACAGGCATATTCAATTAGAAGAAAACTCCTGTACAGTCTGTTTCAGAACTGTCTCTTGAATTCATTCCTTTGTCTCAACTCCACTAATGAGTTCACATTTATCTAGAACACTAAATGGCCTCATAACTCACTATCTTTTGATTATTACTGCTTCCTCCTAAAATCCAGTTCCACAGTCACCGGAAGTTTATTTATAAAACACAGCTACGTTACTCCTCTGCTTAAGAAATTTCCAAATTCCCTGGAAAACGCACACAAGTTCAAATAGTCTCAAAGGCATGTAGAGTTATAGCTGAAACAAAAGGACAGATGAGAGAGAGCTGCACTGAAAAGAGCTAACAATTATAGGTTGAGATTTAATGTGAATTGATAAAATTTACTAACCAGATTTTAGGCATTTATTTCTGAAAATTTTTATTTAAGAAATTTTTTAACATAATGACTGAGCCTGTATATGTTCAGCTGTTTTGGGGGATGGAGGGTCAGCTGTCTTAAAAAACACGATTTATATTTAATAAACAGAAGAAAGATAATTCTTGGGTAAAATCTAGTGAGAAATATGGAGCTAAATCTTAAAGAATGAATATGCATTATATACACTTGGGCCACAAGACTATAGGCAAGACTATGGCACTAATACGTGCTTTACAGGATAATTTTTTTTAAGTTTAACTCCTTTCAAAAGATGAAAATTTACACATAAAGTTATAAACTGTACATGAACATTAGTTATTTTACCAACTATTTCCAAGCTACACTAAGAGCCACAGAAACACTAACTGAGGCCAAGTAGGTTCGAAGTGCAGTTCAGAAATGTCAAGAATAAATGCCATGCCAGAAGCCATCTGTGTCAGTGACAATGTTAGTTAATACAACATGGACTGGGAAAATATCTTATATCAAATATTTACATTTGCAATACATTTCTCATTTTTCTGTTAAATATATAGTAAACTGCTACTTTCTTATATTTTCATAATCAACAATTATTAATAGAGGGCAGAAAGTCAGAAAATGCTAAACAGAGGCACACATATTATTTCCAGTATGTATGCACAATCTAAAAGAGATAAATGTATAAACATATACAATAAATATATACCCATTAGAAACATTGGGGAGTTAGAAAGAGGAAAGAAGCTTACACTCCCATCTCAACTGTCCTGGCTAAATTTAAACTTGGAACTTTAATCTAATCCCAGTACCAGAGAAAAACTCCTAGAAGCAGATAATAATTCAGAGTACCTTGTTTCACCTTGTTTAAAAAAACAAAGAATGCCAAATACTTTTTTAAAAAGTAAGTCATAAAGAGGAAAACTAAAAACTCCTGTTCAATTACCTTTTCTAACTTTTTGGCCTCAATGTGTCGAAGCACTTGTTCTCGCCAATCATGAGGAACTTTACTTTTTCCTGGAGGATCTAATAAAGAATGCTCAGAACCAACCCTTGCATTTGGTCTTTTTGAAGGACTAGTCCGTGAATAATTGAAATCACTAACTGACATAGTTCTCTCTGGTAATTCATTAACAGAGGGTCGAGCACTCTGAGGCCTTGATGCATTTGGACCATCAATGCTGTATGTTCGTGCAGAAAGAGGTCTCTGCGATCCTGACATCACTGGAAGAGTTCTTCCTGCTGAATTTAACTCTCTGTATGATAAATAATCTCCTTCGGGAATTTGGGCCCGCCTTGTGGGACCTGGATCGCCAAGACTTACAGAGGCCGTAGAGGACATGCTACTTTGTCGCTGAATCGTAGTTCTAGTTACTGCAGGGGTGAGTCGGTCATTTGGTGAGATGGCCCACATTTCCCCATGTCTTGCTGGGCCAAGTCTCTGATGTACATGGTATGCAGTATTAGCTCGAACATTATTATGGTTAGAGAAATTCATATTGGCAGAATGTTTAGCATAACTGTGATTTTCTGTGCTCTCTGACCTAAGAAGACGCTGAGGAGGAAAATTGGCATGATCTATTTGGGGATTTTGTTTGGAGTGCCACAAAGTTTCTTTGACTGCAACACTGCTACTGTACTGTATATTATATTGTGGAGGACCATATATTTGAGGCACAGATTGTGGGCCACTTGTTGTGGGGCCTCTTGTTATATTTGGCTCTTCGGGATTATGATTTGAATCAAATTTGAAAATTGTCTTTGTACCTGACATTAAATCAGAAGATGAAGAAGAACCAGTAAATACTTGCAATGGTTGATCATACAACAGTGTGGCAGACTTGCTCCTGACTATATTTTTTCCATCAACAACGGACGTGATTTTAACTGTTGCACTTGGCTGCTGAGGTCCATTATCACTAAGAATGTCATAAATTTTTAGCCCTCCAGTCTCCATATTAGTTATGCTATGAGATTTCACAACAGATCCAACTGCACCACTTTTTTGAGGGGAGAGATCTTCAGTGCTTTTGGAAATACCCATGTCAACAGAAGAATCAGTGTCATGTGGTTCAGTCCTACTAGGAGACTGTGGAGATTCCTCAGAATGTCCATTTACCTTGTTTATGGATTCCAGATTAGGATACTTGTTCCCATTTTCCAAGTGCTCAGCTTCCCCTTTAGAATTAATGTTTAAAAAGTCTGTTCCAAGCACTATATCCTGTGTCTTTGATCTTTCCAATATCTCTGGTTGAAATGTATCATTAGTTACAAGTTTATTAAGATTCATATTGATATGGTCTAATTTGTGAGATTCATCAGATGTGGCTGTTGAGTCAACACCTTTCTCAATTAGAACTAATCGCTCTTCAATATTCAACTCATATTCAGGTAAGTTAATATCTTTTTTATCATGAACCTTAAATTTTTCCTCTGTTGAATTGTGTAAAATACCTCCATTTTGTAAAAGGCTGTTAAAATTTTCATCTTCTTGCCTAAAATAAACATAATTTTATGAAAAACATAAAAAAGCCAAGACTTCTTAGTAACAGAAAACATTAATAACTAGTTAATGTGTAGGTATACTATACCTATCACTATGCTTAATCTAATTTGTCACAAAATAGTTTAATAGAGCTAAATTACAAACAAAAGTGGAATCATGTATCCTCTTCTGCTGCTGCATCTTTTCACGAATATGCTAAAAAGTGAAATGCTTGAAGATGGGCAGATACATAGAAGAGAAAGCCAATAACTCGAATAGTTGAGTAACGAGCACAGGATATTTTTATAGGTAATTCTGAAACCTTACATTATTAACCACAATTAACCATATCAACTAAGTAGTTATCATTAAATTCAAATATATAGATAAAGGAATTGTACAAAGCAAAGACTGAATAAATGCCCAAAGTTGTCCATTAAATATGTAAAAGGGATCAGAACAGAAACTAAATCTAATGTATCTTCTAAGTGGCTATGTTGTACTGAGCAAATATTTTATAAATGTGCCATTCCAAAACTATAGAAAATATTTTGTTTCTACTTGGTGGTATGAACTTATGTATGTCCTCTTGTATAAATATTCAGGTTATGTTTCCACAAATATTCCTTAATATTGATCTTCCCACTAGGCAAAAGATAACATTCATTATTAGAAATACAGCACAAAAATGTGTTGCTATATTCCTTGCTTATCCTATATTTCATTATATAAAAAACAGGATTTATAAAATACCATACCACTTCCCAACAGTAAATAAGTAAAATTTTATCATTCAACAAGTTAATAATTATCTTAACATCTAAGAGGTTATAAAAATAAGTATTTTAAAACACTGGGTCACAGCCTCAAATTCAGAGGATATATATAAATGATTAATCATAATCACAACTACACAATATCTGAACTCATTTCCAGGTATAAAATTTGTCTTCCTTTTACAATCCAAATTAATACACAAATTTTACTGAAATATGCCTGGAATTTAAGAACAATTTAACTCTAAATGGCAGTTAAAATATCTATACAAGCTTTTTGTTCAGTAGTAACCCAAATCTTTCTCTCAAGCAGACTCTTGGTGATAAGACTAATACCAAGGTAGAATGGCATGGTCTTGACTTGATAACCAAATTTCTTAAGACCTAATTAATAAAATTTGTTTTAAACTTCCATTAACTTCCAGGCTACAGGAAATAAGTTAACATTTTCACCTTTTTCAAAGAGTCTGAACTACAAAATTAAGTGTAAACTAAGTATAAAGCAACAGTCAAAAGAATTTGAGTGAACCCTTCAATGGCATCCCCCCAAAATTACTTTGCATTTTTAACTATAAAAATACCTTTATAACTTAGACTGTTTATGTTATAATACATGGAAATATTATATAACTGTTCAATCTTTTAATCAAGAGGTGTAGAATCAATTTTAAGTCTTTTCTTCCCCGTTTAAAAAACTAATTTAAAAAAATTTAAATGGAAATTTATTAAAACTAAATAGACAATCAGTAATAAAATGGAGGAAAGAAAACATATACTGCCTGAACTACTTCTATAATATTTACTTGTAAAACCGTTCATGTTTCAGTCATTTATTATTTGCCTTCCTATTTCTATTTATTATATAAATAATTTTGTAATATATTCACAAACCTGATTTTGGAATTAATATCAATATGAGTTTGTTTCACTGGAGAGCACAGTGAGGTGTCTTGACTACTATCAGTATTAAGAGAAACTGAATCAGACATCCGAGATGGAGAAGAACAATTGCTGTTATTCTGATTGCTATTGTGTGTAACTTCATCTGACAAAGAATCTGTATCTTTTGTATCATCTGAAACAAAAGAAAATTTAAGACCAATGATAAATTCACCAAGAATCTGTGTGGAGTGCTTTTCAGTGATGACAAATGGCATTTATAACGTCCTGGTTCCATATATGAGGTAATAAAGAAGATAACCAGATACAGCCCTGAAAATGCAGTCCTAATACACACAAGATTAACTAATTTTAAAATAGTACTACCATTTTTTAAAAAATGTAACCAATGTTAGAATTACCCAGAATTTGAGTTAAACCACTGACAAGATGATGATATGCACTGTTTTCAAAGGTCATCAATTAATTTTAGTGAATTTGCTTTCTACCCATTTACAATTTTTAAAAATTCATAGCAAAAAAATATAGTTACAATTCACAACCTTTGTAAACTCATCTGGATAAGAAATTATTTCATGTGTGTGAAATTTTCATCTATTCTGATAATAAAAATGAGCAATGCAGTCAATCCACAAACATACATACAGTCACCAAACAAATCAAGGGATTTTCAAAGGCCAGCTCTCTCATTTCTTCACGTTTTTAGAGCATTTCATAGAATTGTTTATAAATGGTAAACTCTCGATATGTGAGATGATTTTGTGTGTAGCAATTATATAAACAGAAATAAACAAGGGTTCATATTCTATTACAGGCAAGTAGTGTAAAAAGTAGCATTTTTTAAAAGTAGTGATAAAAAGTCTGTTGTTAAGTCAATTCTAGCCAAATCACGGAAACAGTGTATATAAATACATCCACAGAAGAATATATGAATTAAGAATATTTTTGCTGTTCTTAGATCTTAGGAGCTCAGCTCAAGTAGTATGGATGTGCTTACAGTTAAAAACAGTAGCAAATGGGGCTCTGCAACCTCGACCTCAAGGTATTTGGGTACTAGATTCTTAATTTTTAAATACTGTTAAACTAGATGGTTGTTCTCTCCTAGATACATTCCTTTTTTTCCTCATCATGGGGCTATTATGATAATTAGATAGTAAAATGTAAAAAAATATTTAGCATAGTACCTAAGAAACTAGTAAAATTTCAACAAGCACTAGTTATCACTAACACAATTATTATGAATCCAAGCTACCCATGGGCCAACTTGATAGTTAAGTATCACTGATGCCATAAAGGCAAAAGGCTGGATAAACATTTGGTTGAGATGATGTAGAGGCACTGGTGGTGAAGGGTGAGGAAAGGAATAGATATCTAAGAGTCTGAGGTTCTATTACATGAAAGAATGGCTGGCAGGGGTTGGGGAAGAATGTTTAAAAAAAAGTGCTAGATCCGAATACTTTACATAATCTAGTCCATTTAATATAAAATTCCTTCAGTAGACTCACTGTATGCCAAATTAGATTATGTACATATGGGTAAAATTATGTAGCTCAAGGATCACACCGCAAATAAGCAGAAGAAATGGAATTATAATTTAGGCTTATCTGCCTGTAAAGTCCACGCTCTTATAAGTAAATCTGCATGAGAGAAGAGAAAAAAAATCTATCTAGATCTTTCTTTAAAAGTGAGAGATAAGGAAGGAGAACTCTTCAGAAAGACATGTTTAAAAAATTGTTTCTAAAATATATTTTAAATAACATGACATTCAATGAAATTTATTCAAAAAACATTTATAGATTTTACTCAGGCCATTTTCTATTCTTAGTGTTTTCCTTCAACATCTAACCTTTTTTGTTATTACTAAGTGCTACAACTTTTGGCTGGTTAATAGAGGTTTCAATTAACGGTGGTCGCATCTCTGCCATTTTCATCTCTTCATCAGAAGAAAGTTCTTCAGATTCCTAGTTTAAAGAAAAAAAGGGGAAAATATAAAAATTAAATTTTGGTTTGTTTAAATGAATAAAATATTAAGTCATATGAACTTCAAAGAGAAAACAAAGAATATTAAGAATATGTATGAAACCTTTTTATGGTAAATAGTGACTAAAACTAGTATATGATTTGACTTTTTCAAGATATGGCAATAAAATAAACTATGGCAATTATTACCAATATGCCAAAGTATCTATGGGATAATTTTCTGCAGCAGGCCTTAATTCATGTATACTGATGATTACTATGTGCCTGGTACTATGTCAAGTGCTAGACAAACAAAAATGAATAGAACACAATCCTTGCCTTTGAAAAACTCAGTAGAGAGGGTGCCTCAACAAAAAGTTTCTCCCTAACCTCAAATTTATTCTTTTAAGGATCTAAGTTCCAAGGAATCAGACTGATGGAGGTGGTCTGGCATCAAAATGAACTAGTGACAATTTTTACCCAACCCAAGGACAGAATTTATTGTTATTCTCCAAGAATTTTTCTCTATTTGGTAACCATCCCAGATTACCTACCACTGAGTGCTATCAGACAGCAAAGAAAATGACTTGTTAGTCAACAAATATTAGTTGAAAAATTTTCATATTGTATATGCTGTATATGAAATCAGATCTTCTGCAGGCTAACTTATTCCTAGTTAATATGATGAAAATAAATCAAAAGTCCTTAAAAAACATGTTTTGTTAAAAGTACTGAGACTTTCAGAACTCATAAGTGCCATATTAAAGACATGAATTGGGATCAGTAAACTATTTCAGTAAAAGGCCAGACAATAAATATTTTAGGTTTTGCAGGACACATGATCTCTGTTTTAACTATTCGACTCTGCTGTTGTGACACAAAAAGTCAAAACCAATATATAAACAATGAGTGTGGCTGAGTTCCAGTAAAGCTTTATGTACAGTAAAATTTGAATTTCATGTAATTTTCATGTCATAACAAATTATTCTTCTACTGATTTTTAATCGACCTTTTAGCAAGGTAAAGCTGTTCTCAGCTTGCGAGTCATACAAAAACAGGCAGTGGGCTGGATTTATTAGTCCACAGGCCATAGTCTGCCACCCCTGTTCGAGACTGTACTACAATGAAAAGAGTTAAAGGCTGCTACTTAGTAGAGGAAAAGAAGGTAAACTCAATTTAGTCTTGAAAAGTGAGTAAAGAGGGGAATGGTATTTTGAGTAAAGGGAATCATGGAAATAAGGAAAGGTATGGCAAGTCAGCTCCCTGCAACTGGAGCGCAGGATAAGAGGCAAGAGAGGCAAGAGAGACAAAAAGGGTAGACTGGATTGCCAGGTGAAAGGTGAGTATGGACTCAATTGAGGATGTACTGGTCATTATTGAAGTTGCCAAGCTAGGAACTCACAAAATCAGAATTGTGCTTTAAAATGTTAACTTTGGCATTAAGAATGTACATGAAAAGAAACAGACTGGCAAAAAGGAATCTAGCTACAGGCTGAACATTCCTAATCTGAAAATTTGAAATCCAAAATGCTTTAAAATCCAAAACTTTTTGAGTACTGACATGACACTCAAAGGAAATGCTAATTGGAGCATTTTGGATTTTTGGATTAAGGATGCTTAACCAGTACATATTCTGCGAATATTCCAAAATCTGAAAAAATCTGAAATCCAAAACACTTCTGGTGCCCAAGCATTTCAGATAAGAGATATTTAGCCTGTATCACCACAGTCCTTAAGAAAAAGACCACATTTGCCTTAGGCAATGGCAGTGGTGGCTGGTAAAGAGAAAAGAATTTCACAGAAATTTTGGATTAATCAGGACTTAATGAGAGAATGAATGAGAGAACAGGAGAAAGAAGAGCAAATGGTCCACCTTAATCATTGATATCTGCAGCATTTATACTACTGACTACACTTTTTCCTTTAAGAAATTATATTATGCATGGGCTTTTGGGAACTGCAGTTTCCTAAATCTCCTCTCACCTGTCCCCTTTGCTCATGTCAATTAATCTTCTTGCAGTTAGCTCACATTTTTTTTTTCCTTTCCTGTTCTTTCCCCTTGGATATTGCATTTTATTCAATGACTATGCTTCCTATAGACAATTCCCCAATTTATAATCTAGCTTTGATTTTTCTTCTGAGCTAAAGATTCACATTTCTGTTGGACATGTTTAACCGAGAGCCTCACCAATTGTTCAAATTCCACATTTCCAAAAGTACACCTGTCCTTCCAAGCCTGTTTGTTCTCTTAACACCCCTATTCTGTTAATGGCATCATCATTCTAATGAAGCACGGTTATGTGACTGTTCCCTCTTCTCCCTTTTTTTGTAGCCAGATATGCACGTGCTACATCTCCTGTAATATTCTCACAACTCATGTTCAGCCTGTGTTTTCTGCTATCCTTATTCAAAAAGCCATCAAACTTTGAGAATTCAGTACCTGTTGTAATATAACACTAATACATAGCTCTATCACAGTAATACTGTTAAAAAGCCTTCAGTAGTTCCCCAAAGAATAGAACATTAAGTTCTATTCTTAGCATGGCTTTCAAGGGCCTTCATAATCAGGACCCAATCTACTCTACTGATTTCATTTCATAATATTGCCCCTGACATGTTCAGTCAAATGAAACATGTTCTTTTCCACATTTTCCAAGCACCATTCTTTTGCTCTCATTATTTCTTCCACATTTTATTCAGTTCTTCTATTTCTGCCAATTAAAATCTTTCAAAATATAGATCAAAGGCCTCCTGAAAGGATCCATGAATCTTCAGACAGAAAAGACCTCTTTCCTAAATTTCTGTAACACACTTAATACTTTTCTTACACACTTAGCACAGTCTACCCTTGATTATATTTGTATTCATTTTTATCTATATATTTACCCATTTCATCAGTAGTTACATAGTGCCTTACATATAGAAATTTCACTAAACAAACCTAATAACTTTTTTGCAGATTATATTAGCTTCGATGCATACAACAGTATATTGAAGGATGTTATCCATTTAATGTACATTCAAAAGCCATGAGTTTTTTCTTGTAGTAAATGATAGCTCACAAGATAACCATAAAAATAAATTATGTGCTTTGAATGCATTTTGAATTTTCAAGAATAAACATGTTCTTATAACCCACAACAAATAACTATTTCTATATATGAATGCTATTCAACATAACTTTCTCCAATGATGGAAATGCTCTAAATTTGTGCTAGTGTGTGGTAATGTTAGCCATCAACTACCCAGATATAGCTACTGATCATGTGAAATGTGGCTAGTGTGACCAAGAAGTTCAATCTTAATTTAACTTAAACATAAAAAGCCACTTGTTACTAATGTGTATTACATTGGACAATGTAGCCATAAATCAAAAATACTTCAGATATTTATATTAAAAAGTTACAGCTTTACCATTTTACATCACCACCAGCAATGTTATGAGGGTCCCATAGAGGGATCCTGGGAACCAGGGTCCCAGTCCCTCCTCCATCATTGATGTTTTATGAACTTGCCAAGTCATTTCCTCCCCCTAAGCCTCTGTTTCCCAGCCCACAGCCAGGGGGGCATGGCCTCAATAGTCTCCAAGGCTCCTTCCACCTCTAAGAGTCCAGGTCATACAAACCACCAAGGACCCATCTCTGCCCTGGGATCAGCTTCTCAGAGCCAACCCCTGCAAAGGCCTTACTTCAGGGCTACTCAGAAGAAAGCACTTCAGAATGAGTGGTTGCTGTAAAATCTAATAAGCTGGGTTTCCTGAGAAGTGGTGTTTTACTTAGCCTTGTGAACAACATCTGTGTATTTATCTGTGTGAGCAGGTAGTAAGCTTAGAAAAATAATTTAAGTATACAATGGAAAAATGTAAATAAGTTTCTATGTAAATTTCTTTAAGATGAACTGAATATATTTAAAGGTCCATTTATATGTTCTTTTATATAACATGTAGTTTAATAAAGTTCTTGTTTATGGAAAAAAAATAAATAAAATGGTGCAACCACTTTGGAAAAGTGTTTGGCAGTTCCTCAAACAGTTAAACATATGGTTACCATAAGATCCAATAATTCCATTCCCATACCCAACAGAAATTAAAATATATATCCACACAAAACCTGAACATAAATATTCACAGCAATCTTATTCATTTTAGCCAAAAAATAGAAATAACCCAAATGTCCATCAATTGAAGAATGGATAAACAACATGCAGCACATACATACAATGGAATATTATTCAGCCATAAAAATGTATGCAGTATTGATATATGGTACAACACAGATAAACTTGAAAACATCATGTTAAGTGAAATAAAACAGTCACAAATGACCATACATTATATAATTCCATTTATATGAAATGTCAGTAGGCAAATCTATAGAGACACAAAGTATATTTTTGGTTGCCTAGAGCTAAGAGGGATGGAGAGATTAGGAAGTGATAGTTAAGGAGTACAAGATTTCTTCCTAGGATGATAAAAATATCCTAAAAGTGAATGTGGTGATAGTTGCGCAACTTTGTAAATATACTAAAAGCCACTAAATTGTATACTTTAAGTGGGTGAACTTTATGGTATCTGAATTGTATCTCAATAAAGCTGTTTTTGGGGGGAGGTGGGGGGGTTGGTGGCTGCTGGATATAGGGATCAAACCTTGGACTTTGGTGTTATCAGCACCACACTCTAACCAACTGAGCTAACCGGCCAGCCCCAATAAACCCGTGGGGGGGGGGGGGGGGGGGGGGGGGGGGGGGGGGGGGGGGGGGGGGGGGGGGGGGGGGGGGGGGTGGGGGGGGGGGGGGGGGGGTTGGTGGCTGCTGGATATAGGGATCAAACCTTGGACTTTGGTGTTATCAGCACCACACTCTAACCAACTGAGCTAACCGGCCAGCCCCAATAAACCCGTTTTAAAAATAAAGTTACAGCTTCTGCTGATCCACTAGAAGGAACTCTACATCTTAAAATGCCTAAATAAGTCAAATAACTGAATATACCTATTGCAGTCTTTTCAAGTTACAGAAATAAAAGCAATTACAAGTATGTTTTTTATAGGAGAAAAGACCCTGTGTAATATAATATACATAGTAGTTAAACATTTGAGCACAAAGGGTATAAGAAATAAGTTTAAAGTGATAAATGATATTTTAGCAAGTATGAAATTTCTCAATGACAAATGCATTAACATATTTTTGCAATCAATATCAGGTTCTATCTTTAGTTAGCAACAATGAAATACTAAATTGAAAGTTCTTATGATTACTCCACAATAATTGTAAAGTCATACCTCAAAAACATCATCATGGTTAACAATATGCTTCAGGCTCTCAGAGGCTTTCATATTTGCAGTCACTGGTAAATTCCCAGGACTGATCTCAGCTTCAGGTTCATTAATCTTCTGTATAGAATTCCCTATCATATACTTTTCTCTTTCATCAACCTTGCTTTTTATTGGAGTAGTACTTTCTGAAGTCTAAGTAAAAGAAAAGATAAAGAACTCATATTCTTTAAGTTTTATATCTATTCTTATATTAAAGGTCAAATAAAAATTTACAAATGTATCCACTTCCAAATCTAGATAAATCTTACACAAGAAAACTAACTGTAGCTCTCACAGATTAAACAGGTGGCCCCCAAAGATCTATAAGCCATATTAAAACTCATAATTTAGCCAAGGCTACTTTTCCTCTTAGAAGTTGCAAGACTGATATGGATGAGTGAGTCATTTAGTACAGCAAGCTCAACTTAGAATGGTTAAGATTGTTTTCTGCTCCTTGCAGAATGTGTAGTAACTCTAATGACATGATAAAACTTTTGTTTCTGTGATACAATATGTGTGCGTGTGTGCGTGCGTGTGCGTGCGTGTGTGTGCGTGCGTGCGTGTGTGTGTGTATGTGTGTGGAAAGCCCATTAAAGGAATATACAACCTAGGGATTTGTGAGTTTCTGAAACATCCCAAGGAAATGTCAAATGTCTGCCATAGCAATTACATTTAAAATTAGAATTGGGTAAAGTAAATCAATATAAACAGGAGGAAAAGAAGAATCTTAACATCATAACTTTACTGACATTCATTATCTTATTCTTTAGTTAGGCAATGATTTTTTGTGGCTGGCTGGTATGGGGATCCAAACTTGTGACCTTGGTGTTCTAAGGCTGCACTGTAACCAACTGAGCTAACTGGCCAGCCCAGAAATGATTTTTTAAAGGCTGTATTGATACTTCTCTGCCAATCTGGACATTCTATAGCCAAAGAATGGTAATAATAGCAATTATGGAGTTTATTGACTATTATAGCTTCCTGATTCAGGTTACAGAGAACAAAACTATAAATTTGGAAGTGCATTTAGTGTACATAAAAAAGGATCATTAGGGCCGGCCCGTGGCTCACTTGGGAGAGTGCGGTGCTGATAACACCAAGGCCACGGGTTCGGATCCCACATAGGGATGGCCGGTTTGCTCACTGGCTGAGCGTGGTGCTGACAACACCAAGTCAAGGGTTAAGATCCCCTTACCGGTCATCTTTAAAAAAAAAAGGATCATTATATCAATTGTCATCTAAAAATTTTAAAGAACTTGAAATAAGCTATAGTCAATCTTTTGGAACTGAGTTTTCTAACCTTCACACCAACGTCTTTATTTGTAACTTGCTGATCTTCATATGGTTTCAAGTCTCTTCCAGAGTCTTCATTGGTCTCTTCATCTTTTAATCTATGTACAATGGTTTGAACAGTTTTCACCATATTCTTAAGCTCATCTGGGTATGGTGTTGGATATCTCTTTAAGTTTCCCTCCTAGAAAAATAAAATAAAATAAATATTTGTAATGTCGATCTCAAACAAAATTTAATCTATAAAATTACATCAACTATTTTGCTCATAGGGATAACTGTGAAGACAAATGATAGGTTTTGAAAGCATTTTAGGCTCAATAAAAATACAGTTTTATTCCCAAATAGTCAAAGACTTCACAGTAAACTTCAATGTTTTAAAAGCTTTTTTAGCAGGCAAATATTTTCCACTTGGAGATATACAGTGTGGATATTGCCAAGAACTGCGTGACTTGACTTTGAAACAGATATGTTTTCCAGCTAGATATTTATGCAGACGCATACAAAATTCAGACACTTGTATACTCATGTCTCCTGTGCTGAAAACCAAACCCTTCCAAGCTCAGTTTTATAGTTATTTTCTGGGATTCGACTAGTTTATGTAAGGAGCAAATAATTACATCCAGAAGTAACATAGAAATGGGTATTTACTACTCATATCATTGTGACAAATATTCTCTATCCCATAATGAAATGTTCCCAACAAAGAGTTCTTTATCTCTAGGGTTTATACAAATAAATCATCAAAGAAAGGGAAAGGGGAGAAAATAGTCACTACAAATAACAGGGAGGAGGGATAACTAAATGCTGAAGTTAAACAAAACAGGCACTAATTCAAAATAAAGTTCTGGCTAATTTCTCTAGCCTACAATAATCTGTTCTTCTCTTATATTTATACATACTATGAAAATTTAGCTTTTAATCACATAGTTTTACATAGCTCTTGAATTCTTTCATACATGAAACATTTGGGGTCAATAAGACTTCAAAAGTGCCTCAAGGACAAGGAATTAATCCAATTCTTCTTTGTATCCCAGACAGCACCGTGTAGGTATATACTATAGGTTTGAGCATCCCTAATCCAAAAACCTAAAATTTTTTGAGCATCAACATGACATTCAAAGGAAATGCTCACTGAAACATTTCAGATTTTGAATTTTTGGATAAGGGATGCTCAACTGGTTAAGTATTTGCAAATATTCCAAAACCCTAAAAAAACCCTGAAATCCAAAACACTTCTGGTCCCAAACATTTTGGATAAGGGATACTCAACCTGTAAGACCAACTTAAATATCAGGAGAACAGTCTGAAATCTGAAGGAAGAAAGAACAGACTCACCCTGGGAGGTGCCTCTCTTTCATCTTTGTCTTCATCACATTCAAATGCCACTTGAGCCCGCTGTTTCCTCTGTTCCTCCCACAAAGAAGGATTAAAACTTTCATTATCTGAAGTGAACATAACTAGAGAAAAGTAAAAAACAAAAAACCCTATTATATTTTACCATAATTATGAAAACAATTACTTGCCCATAATTTTCTTGATGAGTTATGTTCCTTACAATAAGTCTAAGACAGTTGAGGCTGGTCAAAGCCAGCAGCTATAAATCATGACTAGGCTGTGATTCTAAGATTTCTTTACAATGTCAATCACAATTCTTTTCTTCCCTGAAGCTGATTTGTCTTGTTTTGTTAGCAAAAGGTTTCCAGAAAAGAATCTACCAATGAAAACACTATAAGCAAATAGTCTGTTCAGTGCTCCAAAAAGGTTAACATGATAATATATATAAATCATTGAATCCCCATTCTCGTATATTCATAATTCCAATAGTTCATTATATGTATGTAGGTCAGGGGAAGAAGCTGATAAAAGAGTGAGATATTTTGGTAAAAAAAGAATTATCTTGATGGCATGTAGTTAGATCTTTGCATTAAACATTATACACAATACAAATTATACTAAGTAAACTCAACACTTAATATATCCTGCTATCAGATATAATATTAAAAGTAAAGATTTAACAACTCTTAATTTTTTGCTTCCTACTATTAGGCATCTAAAAAAATCTAAGGCTTAAAAATTAATTCATTCGACTATTATATATCATGCTATAGAAATTATGCAATACAAGATAAAATCACAACTTTTTTGCCCATTAAAAGAAAATGACTATCCCTACTCAAAATAAAAAGATTAAAAGCACCCAAAATAAGCTAACAGAAAAACTGAAGTTCCTGGAACACCCAAATATGGTCATTTTGAAAACTTATATAAAAATACCATAACACTAAAAACTTCTATTATTATTTATATTAAGCCCTTGTTTTGGGCTTCTTACCCTTTTTTAATCTCCATGATGCCATGAAACCAAATACTAACAATGAGAATGGAATTTTTTGATTTAGCTTTTTCCTTGTTTTCATTACTCAGTTCAATATAATTGCTTTACTTAATGAATAAGACTATTTGTTTTTGTTGAAAACAAATGTGGAGCGTGGTTCAAATTTTTATTGACACACCTTGATGGTACTATTGGAAAGGCAAGCAGAGTCATCAGTTTCCAACAAAGTCTGTTTCTAGGATTTGCATGATTTCTCCTCCTATCTTAAGCAGTAATTTCAATCACCAGCCTCACGCAGAGATCCCTGAGACTGTTAGACTATGCCAAAGCAATTTTATAGCAGAATTTATTCAGAACCCCAAGGTAAGTAACTTTTACCATGCCTCTCATTCTTGTCAACTTCTGGTCACCTAACCTTTCTACACGTTGGTATAAATCTCACATTCAGGCCACCAGGTAATATCAATTTCTAACCATTCTAGAGGCCACTCAACTTGATCACCCAGGCATATTCATTGAGGACTCTAGATTAGGCTACAGACTTTCTCTCCACCTGTGACCTGCCAATATCCTGAATGATGTCAATGTGTGACATCAACCCCAACACCACAATTTTATAGTTCCTTGATGTCCTCAATCCCAATATCCATCTGCACATCATCTAAGAGATCCATGACCTTGTCATACTCAAGATCTTGGTTTTAATAAAAAATTCCCACTTCTTTGACTATATTACACCTGTCCTTTCAAATCTTCATTTCCTTACTGTTGCTGGTAAACTTTCAGCTCCTCAACCCCCTTTTTCTCCCTGTAAAACCACTGTAGGTTTTACTTCCTTCTCTATTAAGCTTAGATTCCATGATACATTAATTACTACAACCTCCCTCAAATGCCCTTTCCCCAACCTCTAGAGGCATATTTCTTTCACTTCACTATGAAAAGATGCAAAAAACTTCCTCAGACTGACATTCCCCCTAACATTGTTTTTCTAGCTACAAATTTGTTACATGGATATATACCACCCCTTCCTGTTTAAGACTGATTCCTCTACGTAGGCTCAAGATCTCATCCTTACTCTCAAATTTATTCATCATTATCCACCTTTAGACTCTTGAGGGCAAGGACTTTTGCCTTTGAATACTTAGCTTTAGCACAATGCCTGTCACATACGTGGGTCAATAAAAATGAATTAAATGTGAACAACGTATCTATTTCTCTCAAACTGGTGTAAAACCCAACCCAACAACATTATATTTTCTGATTCATCTATTTCTTAGAGTCACTAGGATAAAGGAAAAAGTTTTCCTTGCAGAAAAAGGAAATTCACCCAGTGACCACACCAATGTACTTTGACTGTAGACTATGAATGCATTATGTTCAGCACTCTGCTTATAATTCCTATAGTGAGATACTTTAGGTAACACATGAACTCTAAGAAGACTCAGAATATCTTAACTGATACTTGTATTTCAAACTTTTCCATTACAGACTCGTCCACTCTAAAATCTCAAAATCAAAAATTAACAGTGGCAAGATTTTGCTACTTCTGTTCTTCTTATCAGAAATAAATATCTTACTTGAACTATGAACTCTTTTAAGAAGAAACAGGAAGGAGATAAATTGAAATAATTGGATGCAAAAAGGAGGTCAGGTGGATTTGAATCATGAAAATGGAAAACAGTTAAGAGGAGAGATCAAGGCATGAACATACCTAATTAAGACAGTTTAGTGCAGGAGTCAGGAAACTTTTTTTTTTTTCCTTTTTGTCTTTTTTCGTGTCCGGCAACGGATCGCAACCCTCAGTGTCGCGCCCATACCGGACTGGGACCGGCAACGAGATCGCAACCCTCGGTGTCACGCCCGCACCTCGCTCAGCCAGTGAGCGGGAACCGGTCTGTATGTGGGATCCGAACCCTCTGCAGGAGTGCCGCCGCGCTCCCAAGCGGCGCACTGTAGCAGTGCGCCACCGGGCTGGCCCCCAGGAAACTTTTTTATAAAGGTCTAGATAATAAATATTTTAAGCTTTGTGAGCCAGGAGGCAAGTGGTGATAATAGTATCTGTTCTGGAGGGCTACTGTAAAGATGAGAAATTATGAATATTAAGCACTTAGCACTGTGTCTGATTCAATCAAATTAGCTATTCTTATTCTTATTATTATTGCTGGTTTAGCAAACAGCTTTGAAATATGTAAACAGGCCAAAAACTTAACTCATTTAACTTCTGTTTCATAACTAGTGATAAACTTCTCTAGGCTAATTTTTTCTTGCTCTTTGCAAGAAGTAATAAAAGACACACTCTGATAAGTTATTTCATGACTGTATTTGATGATTATGTACTTAGGTGTAACAAAAACTGCTTAGCTTTTGAATTAAACTAGAAGTTAAGATTTATGAGATGTCAAATGTAAAACAGCTTCATTCATTAGAGGGTCTGTAATTAAAGCTTCACAAATAAAGTTACAAGTAAGATCTCTATTTCACGTATTTAAATCCATCCTTAACCTCCATATTTAGCAATATAATAAAATATAAAAATATATTTCCATAAAATATAGAATATATTTACTTTTAAACTGTTCTTAATATTGATGTATTGTTGTAAGCAATCAAAATTTTATGCATTAGAAATTTAGAAGTTAAAAACAGATGTGCAAACACTGCCTATGCCACTACAGTGTGGGGAATTACAGCAAATACTTAGATACATCAATAGAAATTTTTTTATTTGTCTTATTCACTAGGATACTCATGTCTCAATTTTCCACTTTTCTTTGTCTCTGAAGATGATTTGGGGATAAAAGTAAATAGTAAGTAATGGTGAGCATCCAATAAATAATAATATGATCAGCTACATAATATGTTCGAATAATTGCTGTTTTATGTGGGAGGACAGAATGTTAACACAAGATATTTGTGAGGAAAGAAATGAATTCTTAGCTTAGAGAAGAGACTTCAATGTCCTATTGCGTATCTTAACAAACTTTCAGTAAAGGGCCTTATAATAAATATATAGGCTTTGTAGTCCATAAAGTTTCTGTTGCTAGCACTCAACTCGGCCACTGCAGCTTGAAAGCAGCCATAAATATGCAAATGAATTAATGTGGATGGGTTCCAATGAAACTATTATCATCATTTCAAGATAAGAAAACTAAAAATAACCAAAAAAATTAAAAAAAAAAAAGAAATCTAAAGCTCAAGAATTGATTTTACTTATCCATGGTATATTTTATAAATTAAGACTAACAATTAGTTTACTTTTTTTTCCCCAGTGTTTTTATGTATTAAGAATTTATAAATAACTTCAGACCATAGAGATTTTTACTAGTTTCAGAAAGATACAGATTAAAATTATATATTTTAATAACATAATAAACATCACACACACACACAGAATACAACACATATTAGAAACAATTTGTTTCTTAGTCTAAAATACTTTCACAACACTATCTATAAAATACATTTGTGGCCAGTACTAAATGGTGTAGTCCCCCTTGTTGGGCAAAAAATAGGAAAGGATTTACAAGTAAAATTTATAATCAGAGTTGTACAGAGTATGTTGATCTAGTGTGTAGACCTAAAGGTAGAATTAAAATTTACAGCAGAAGTTAACAAAATATTTCCTGGCTTAATATTTCTAATCACATAACACTCCACATGCACTCCTCACATTTAGCTAAACGTAACTTTTAACAGAGAGATCTATAACACCTAAAGTTAGTGGTTTACTTTAAAGGAATCACTTAAAGAAGTATATGGTACACCTACACCTCTAAATTCAAGTATCTATAACCTTGAGATGTTGTCTTACTTTCCTATTATTTCAAGAGAATTTTCTTGACCCATTCTCCAAAGTCCCATCAAGCTAGTAAAAGTGTTTAAGACTTAAAATTCACTTCACTTCTTTGCTTTGATTATTCAGTATTTGCTTTTGAAAAGAAAAAAGATTCTTAAATTCCTACCATCCTCAGTCCTTGGCTGCTGAGGGAACATGTAGTTTGTAAGCACCATTTTCTGGGTCTCTGAATCGGTTTCTTTTTGAAGAGGTATCAAGGGTTTGGACTAGGGGGAAAAAAAAAGTTTAATTTTCAATAACCCTAAAGCAAATATACATCCAGCAATTCCTCTGAATAATTACTCACCATTTTTTCTATAAGGTATCTATGAGTAGGTTACAAAAACAGATTTAAATATGCACAACACTTTAAGCATTGATTTGAAACTATATAAAAACCCAAAAAATAACACTTAATTTTTAGTATAAAGCAAATTCACACTATATTGCAATTATCATAGAACTATCAACAGTTTGAAAAGATTTCATATACTAAGTATATCCATAGTCCAGTAATTACCTACTGTCACAGTGATTTACTTAACGAAGTTGTAAAATAATCCTATCCATTTTAGGTTATCTTGCCTTCTCTAGTATTCCCCTTTGCAAAAATGTTTTTGAAAAAGTCATCTGGAAGATTTACTCCACTCATCTAAAGGTTTACTCTAGTTAACAGCTGAAAAGAGAGTGCTTATTTAACAAAACCATTAAGTTGTAAACTGCTTCTCTCTCTTTTTGTTCTCCCCTTGTCTCCTGTCTCCATTAATGACACCCAGTGGTGGATATCCCCAGGTATTTTGGAATTCATTTTTTAGGACTTTTTCCTAACTGGTTAACAAATGTTATCAACTTACTTCTTAATATAAATAATTCTTTTTGCCAATCAATTCACCTAAAATCCTACCAACAAAAGCCTTGGCTGGCTCTAGATAGGCACAGAACTACAATCCAATCCTCCCCTCACATGCCATCCTATAATTAATTTTTGGACCTATTCTTGTGAAAATCTTCCAGCTAGTTAATGCCATCCTGTAATCTTACTCCTATTCATAAATGCTTCAAATACTTCCTTTGTTTCCCCTCCTTGTTCCACAGTAAACAAACTGCCCTGCATCTCAAACTTCTGAACATTTTCCTTGACTTTCTCAGATAATGAAGTGGGAGCTCTACTCCTTTCCCAGAGACAGTGAAGAAAAAAAAAAAAAAAAAAAAAGCCCCAAATACAGGTTGCTTATTCTCCCACACCTCATCCACCCTAGGTAGGTGGGAGCAGCACTTAACAATACTGTGAGATCATTATTCCTCTATCATTAAACTGTTGCTCCTTTGATGCATGTAACTCCTGTCTCTACATTCAATCTCCTTTCCTATTATCCACTGACCTCCTGGTAGTATCCATGTATTTCTGACTTTTTCCACAGTCATGGGTAATTCAACAGACATAAAAGGCAGATAAGCCATACACTTGGCCAAGTGTTATATTAACAGATGAGTAGTGTGCGGGAAGGAGGAAGTATGTCCCCTACGATGGGCATACCAAAATTATCTGAAAGGCTTTAAAACGCTAATTGCCTTGAAAATGTTCTAAAATTAACTGTAGTAATCATTGCACAACTCTGTGAACATACAACTGAATTGTACACTTTAAAATGGGTGAATTGAAAAAAAATTTCTAGAAACGTTACAACACCAAGGTCAAGAATTCAGATACCCTTACCAGCTAGCTGCCCTCCAACCCCACCCCCAAAATCTAAAATGGGTGAATTGTATGGTATGTGAATTATATTTCAATAAAGGTGTAATAAGAAAACTAACTGACATTTACAGGGTACAAGACAGAAAAAAAGGGGGTTGAGAACTATGTATCGAACTTCTCAGTTCCTTGAACATCTAATTCCAGTGATCTTTAATTCTATTTCCTTTCAGATACTCACTCCACTCCCTTCCATAATCCCTAAAATATCACCTGTAAACATTCTTCCTCTGAAGTCTAAAATCACTCATTCAACACATATTTACTAAGAGCCTTTTATATTGCAAAGCACTATGACAGACACTGGGTATACAGTAGTGAGTAAAATATGTATCTCTACTGACTTTGTAGAGTTTATAGCATATGAGAGGAAGAATACAGATAACAAAATAGGCAATTGCAATACAGTGTAATTACAGGGCAGAAAGGGTACTAAGAGAACATATAGGAGAAGGTATTCACTTATCACAATCCTGAATGATTAGGAAAGCATTACTGAAATAAAGTTTACAGTGAGGATAAGAGAATAAGAAGCTACGTAAGAAGGGAAAGGAAGTATGTTTCAAAAGAGCAGAACTCATTTTGGGGAAGTATAAAGGGTACAGGTGAGCAGGGTGTTGAGGCATATAATATATATGTAAAAAAAGATCATGAAAAGGTTTTAAGTAGGTTAATGTTAGGGTCAGATTAAAGGATCACTTAAGTTACAGTGTGGTTCAGAATGGAATCAGAATGATAAGGGGTTGGAAGTGATGGCAACACTGGTGGCAAAGACCTGTTAGAAAGCTATCCCAACAGTCTAAGTTAGCACTGTCCAAAAGAAATATAACGTGAGACAAAAATGAGAACCATAGATAATTTATGATTTTCTAGCAGCCACATTTTTTAAAAAAAGCAAAAAGATGAAATTAATTTTGATAATGTATTTAATTTAACATAACATAGTCAATGTATTATAATTTTAACATGCAATCCAGAATAAAAATTGTGAATTTACATTCTCTGTTTTTACTAAGGCTACAAAATCCAGATTAATTTTGATAATGTATTTAATTTAACATAACATAGTCAATGTATTATAATTTTAACATGTAATCCAGAATAAAAATTGTGAATTTACATTCTCTGTTTTTACTAAGGCTACAAAATCCAGTGTGTATTTTACACTTATACCACATGTGAACTTGGACCAGTCACATGACACTGGTAACTACTGTACTATTGTATTGACACTAGTACTATTGTCCAATGGTAACTAGTGGACAGTGCAGTCTAAGCAAAAGATGATCATGGACAGTATTTAAGGGAAGTGGCAATAGGAATAAAGCAAAGCACACAGACAACAGAGATATTTAAATTAAGATTCAACAGGGCTTGGCAACAAATACTTCAGGACTGAAGTATAGGGAAAAATAATAATTAAGAGTTTACATTCCTAGGTCTCTGCCTCCATTAAGTACTTTTTACTAAGCTAGGGAATCCAGGAAAAGAAAAATATTTTGGGCAGAAAATAGTGTGCTCAATTTTAGGGTGACTGATTTTCAGACATCTAGGTTGCAATATTAAGCAGGCACTGAGCTACATGAACGTGAAGTTCAGGCATAGGAATTGGGCTGAAGATAATGAGGATAGGAGAACAGCAGTAGCAATTTCAGGAGAAAGTATAGTATAGAGAAACTAACGCAGAGCCTAGAGTAGCATGAAGAGCACCAACATATAAAGCACTGGGAGAAGATACATGCCTCAAAGGAGAATGAAGAGTAGTCAATCAAAGGACAATCAGCAGAGTATGATAACAGACACCATTCGGCTCTCCCACTCTACTGCTCCCACAATACTTGTTGATTACCCTCACCAAGACTGCTAGTTCCTTGACCTTCTGACATTCTTCCCATCATTTGCTCATATCTTTGCTCCCCTTTGTATAGCAAAAACCACCTCTCATTTCAACCACTTTCTTGACAATAAACAAGACCTCCTTGCTGCACTGTCCTTTTCTTGTATCTGGCTTGGCAAAATTGCAGCCTATGATCATAACAATTGTGTGTTTTCCCTGTATTACACAGCTGAGCAAATTTGTATCACTACAAATTTGTACTTGTATACTTGTATTTGTGTAGTGATATTAATAGTACTTCAATCGGACTCTCAATGTTGCCTGAAAATCCTTCTGCATTTCCTAAATAGTATTCTGAAGATATTATCTTCTTTAAAAAATATTCTAAAAAAATAAAAGAATTCTGGAACAGCTATGAGTGTGGGAAATGCTATACTCTAAGGGTATCACAATGTACATTAGCCTTCCATCTCACAAATTTCAGACCCAAGATCTCCTCAAAAGGATAAAAATCTTGTCAAAGCTTTTAATTCCTTGTGTTTCCACCCCAGGTATCCAACCCCCTCTCACATTCTTAATCTTATTCTCCACACAGCTGCTTTCCAATAACCTGTAATAAACACGCTCTCTAATGTTAAAGGATCCCTGCTTTCCCTGCTCCTAGCTACCAATTTCTCTATGTTCCATTCCTTTTCCTTCTCATCCAACCTTCTTAAAAGAAAAATCAACATCATATGGCTCCATTCTGTCATCTATTTATTCCTTAAACTCCTTCAATCTGGTTTTTGACATATTACTTTAGCTAGTCAATTTAAGTTGGGAAGTATAAATTGCCAAATATAATTGGAAAAATGAGCATTTTTCTGATTTCATCATAACTGACTTCTCGACAGCATTTATCCTATTAACAACTTCTTCCTTCAGGCTAGTCTCTTCACTCTTAAATTGAAACAAGCAAGACAGTTTTCCTTCTACCTCTATGACTACTCTTTTAAAGTTGATTAATCTACCTGCCACTTAAACATTAGCATTCCTCAGGATTCATCCATCCCCACCATTAAAAAAATTATTTTATGTAATCCCTTTTAAGAAAAACAATAAAAGCTATGAGACCATTCCCTAGAAAAAGTTATTAAAACAATGAATGGTCTTAACGCAAATATGTATCTCTTCTAGTGTCACAAATCTTTTTAAACAAAGGGAAAAAACTTTACAAATAAGCAAAAAGAATAAATTTATAATAGTACCGGAAAAAAAGAAACGATGCCTTCATGAGCAATCGTGAGAAATTCCTGAAGGTTAGAAATTAAAAGAATGGGGAAATTAAGAGCACAGAAAGCACAACCTAAAACAGAGTCAGAGGGTTCACTGGCCACCGGACTGTCTTATACATGCCCACTTGGATATAACCAAAGGTACTTCTAAACTCAACATGTTGAACTGGAACTTAACATCTTCCCATGAACATATTTCTTTTTCTTGTGGTTCCCTTTCTTGGTTATGGCAGCAATATTCACCTAGTCACTCAGGCCAAATCTCTGATGCTCTTACTCTCTCCTCACATATATACATTCTTCATATGTTCTACTGATGTCACCTTTTAAATTATAACCTAAAAGTATCTGCTCTTCCCTAGACCTATTATCATTTAGTTCAAGCCAACATTTTCTGTTGCCTAAAGTATGGTAATGTCCACCAACTCAGTCTCTCCTCACAGTTGGCATCACCCTCTACTAAATCCACCTTCCATAATACAGCCAAAAACGTCTTCCTAAAATACTAACCTGATCATACTTTTTGCCTGTTTAAGGGTTACATTGGCTCTCATATCCATATGTATCACAATGATCACTTCCTTCTCTTATACTCAGAGCAGACATGAATAACTGATCATGACTAGAACGACCAAATTCCCAATTTGCCTGGGATAGAAATTTCACATGTTGCTCTGACATAGTTATCAGTGGAGCCCCTTTCACACCCCCAAAAATGTCCTATTATAAACAATAAATCACATGGTTACCCTAATCACAGAAATTTTCCACTGAGCTTGAATATGGCCTCAGAAATCCATAACAAAATTTCTCAGGAAGCCACTCATAATTGATGAGAGTAGACATACAAGATAAAAAAAAAAAATCTACCTTCCATCCTTGAAATATAATAGAAGTTCCTTCGCATGGCATACAAGATCCTCTATGAACTCTGCCTCTGTGGCCTCATTTCCTACCTCTTCCACTCACAGGTTATGCTCTAGTCACAATGACCCACTTGTAGAGTTATCGAATATACTAGGCTACTTTATGTCTAAAGGCTCATGCTCAAGTTATTCCTTCTAACCAGAATGCTGTTCCCCTTCGTTTAAATCCTATTCCTCTTTTGAGAGGTAATTCAGGCACTGCAAACATTTCCTCCCTTGGGAAACCTTCCTTTACATCCCCAAGTTATCCTCTTCATCTTTGATCCTGAAACCTAGCCTTATCAAGTCTTATCTCACTGTATTAAAATGACTTTCTAAATTTCACTGTTTCCCCTATTTTAGACTGCCTATTACAAAGCAGTTGTTCAATAAAGGTTCTTGAGAATCACAAAATGAATGAGGGAATAAATTAATAAACAATGCTCATGCCTTCAAAGACTCACAAAAATTATATTACCGCATGTACTGATCTATATAATCAGTAGAGCAATTTATTTTCATAATTCATAATTGAACTTCTCTGGTATACCCTCTCCCCTATACTTTGTTCTTTTATAAAATTACTCCTTCATACAGTATGGGAAATTTCCTAGCAACATCTGATATGTTTTACTAAATATTCTGCCAAACTTGGAGGAATGAAGACCTCCATCCACACAATTTTGTTTTAAAACAATTATCAAGTAGTGAGTGGGCAGAGAATGAGAAAACACTATATAAATATGAAGAAATTGTAGTAGATACTTGACAATTTCACTAAAACGAACCATATGGCATAAATTACCAGCATTAATTTATCCACAAAAATGATACTGTACTAATAAAGTTAGTCTGAGAATTCCTCAATATCAGGAGTTATGTCTCATTCATACTGTAGAATTAGCAATTGGCATAAGACAGTGACCATCTAATGCATTCTGAATCCAGTGGTAAAACTTCAAATCAAGTTCTAAACTTAAAATATTCAATTAAGAGAAATCAGAAAGTTAAAGATTTGAACATATAGTAGAGATAATAATCTCCTGTGCTCAAGCTCTAATAAAAGCAAATATATCTCTCTCTCTCACACACACACACACAGGCAGCAGAATACTATTAAGTCTTAAAGAAGAAAGAAATCTTGTCATTTGCAAAAACATGGATGAACCTGGAGGATATTATGTTAAGTGAAATAAGCCAGGAACAGAAAGACAAATACCACATTAATTTTACTTACATGTGAAACCTAAAAAAGGCAAACTCATGGAAACATAGTAAAATGGTGGTTACCAAGGGCTGGCAACCAGGACATGGGCATGTAGATTGGGATATGTTGGTCAAAGGGTACAAAGTTTCCATTACACAGAGGAATAAATTTAAGAGATCTATTGAACAACATGGTGCTACAGTTAATAAAAATGTATTGTATTCCTGGAAACTGCTGAGAGAGTAGATTTTAAGTGTTCTCACCACAAAAAAATGACAAGTACATGAGGCAATGCTACTAAAATTAGGAAGCACCAAGCCTAATTTTGCAATCTCTATATATTTTTATGGATTTGGGAGAAACCAGGCAAGTCCAACAAGATTTATTATTTATAAATTGACACCTATTTTATAAAAATTATCTGTTTTTAAATATTTTCTAAGATTTTCCTTATATATATAAAATACATTATTACAATGTGTACCAGAGTATAACTACTCTTCAAAGTAAATTAGAGTGCATAATTATACAACTAGAAAGCCAGTTTTTTCAAAATCAGAACGCCCACCTGATTATCTGAGAGCCACATAGCAGTCAATTGTTGCAGCTTTGTAAAGCTAAAGGGCAAATTCTTTAATCTGTAGGGGGAAAAAAAAATCAAACATTAAACTTTAAAATGAGAAGATTTAAAATAAATGCTAGCTATTTATTTTAAAATAAAATATAGTGATTTATGAATAATACTATATAATTGCATATGCCAACAAGTTTAAAAGAAAAAAGCCCAATATAGATCTTTCTATAGAGCATAAGACAAAATATTATCAAGTTTTATAAGAGTTTTAAAAATATAATTCTTCAATCAAATCAAATTTAGCTGACAAAAAAATGAATAACCTAAAAACCACAATAAAAATTATCTGTTAAAAAAACAGTTGACTGTCTCTGTCTTAGAGAAAAGACAAGGACATATTAAGCAAGGTCTCATTAAAGTTGCTTTTTTATTTGTATTTAGAACAAATAAACTGTAATAGAAAGTACTCTTAGTGTTTGTTATAAAAACTGTACTGCTCTGTATTTCTTTGTGGGCCAGCACTAAGATATAATAAGTAAAAATATAAATACTCACTAGAATGCTAAATTAAAATAGCACCCTATTTAAAACAGATATCTACTTCAACCTTGCTATCTTTTGCCTAACTAGTCTTCTGTGCCTATCTTTCAAGGCAATTTATCAGAACCTAGTGTTCTAGTTTTAGGGTAAAAAGTA
This sequence comes from Galeopterus variegatus, assembly GCF_000696425.1. Classification (NCBI taxonomy): domain Eukaryota; kingdom Metazoa; phylum Chordata; class Mammalia; order Dermoptera; family Cynocephalidae; genus Galeopterus; species Galeopterus variegatus. The sequence goes on along the minus strand of NW_007726281.1, from coordinate 587,421 downwards.
CAGGCCAAAATAGGAATTTAATAAGAAAGCAGTGGTTCTTTTTTTTTTTTAAATAAAATAGTCAGACTATCGTCTTATCTTAAACAATATCTTAAATAAGATAGTCAGGCTATTGTAACTAGTCAAAAAACTGGGTATAATTGAAAGCTCTTCCTTATAAGCTATGTGAATCACCTTAAATTTGAGTCTGGGATTTCTCCTACATAGTACAACAGGTATTCCTGTTCTATTTCATAGGATCGTTTTGAGATTTCATAATATACTATCCAAGCAAAATGTAAATAAACACTCCACGATGTTGTTTTATCATCACCATTAGTATCTTTACCTCAACAGAAAGTATGCATATTCTGTTTTTAACTTAAACACTGCTCTAACTAAGCAACTGTACTGGTCAATTTGCTCTGCGCCTTGGCTTTGTTGCCCAAGCTATGTGAGTGAGTACCTAACCACACTTCTGCCCAGAAAAATATAATCAACAGTTTACATCAAAAGTTGCTTTGTTCAATAGTAGTATTAAGGTGAAGATCTGACATTAGGAATAAAAAAGGTTACCATAAAGAGAAACTAAAGGTTATATACTCAACTGACGCAAAATGAACAGTGACAACCAGAGTATGATAATTAACATCAGATAAAATTAGGTCGTTCTATTTTTTAAAAAAATTAAACGTACATATGACAAGAGGAACAAGCATGAGCTACTCTATCATATATCAAACTTTAATTTCATGTCTCCAATAAACCCATTTATGAATATAGTATTACAAACCTATTATCACTTAAATTAATGACTTTTAATTTTTGCATATCACCCATTTCCTCTGGAAGCGTCTCAAGTTTATTAGAATGGAGAAACAGCACAGTTATATTTTTCCAGCTTCCAATCTAAAAAAAAAAACATAAAATGGGGATCAGAAATTTGGCCTATGGGCTAAACAACACATGAACATCATTTTTGAAAGTTATGAAAAATACACTTCACATTTAAAAACAGAATGATTGTTACATTTTCCCTTTTTAATTATTAGTTTTCATGTAAAATAGTTTCAGGAAAGTATTTAGACACATGTACATTAACAGCTAGTTATTATTCAGAAAATAAATAACTTAATAAATTATTTTAGGAAGAAAATAAACAAAACCAAACTAGAGAGCTATAACAAGGATAATTAGAAAAAGAGGCAAAGACAAAAATCCAAGACAAATTTAAAATAAAGTACCTCTGGGGGTAACTGCTGTAAGTAATTATGATCTGCAGCAAAGGTTCTTATGTTAGTAAGCTGCCCAATAGATGAAGGCAAAGCTTCAACTTCATTGAAACTACAATCCAATTCTTCTACTGATATTAACCTTTAATTAAAAAAGGAGACAAACATTATATAAAAAAGTTTTCTACATAACACAAAATTTAAGAACACAGAACATTTGAACTTACCTTTAACAAACCTAGTGAAGGCACTTCACGAAGCTATACTTCACCAATAATAAATAGATCTCTGTGTCTTTATTATAAATATACCCAACCTGTATAATAATTACTTATTTAAAATACTTACAGAAGCTTCATTAGATGTCATTTATGCAAATATCTGAAAATATATATGGCAAGCTGAAATAAAAGTAAAATCTTCAAGGGACTAAACATTAACAAAAATCTTACCCTCCTATAGAGTCTGGTAGGTACATTAGTTGGTTTTCATCTATTTTAAGAGTTGTTACATTCTTCAATGAACCTATTGAGAGAAGAAATAATATACAACTTTTCAGTTCAAACTAGAAGCAAGTCCACCAACAGTCAATGTGAAATCCATTACACTTGACTAGAATTAGGAAAAACTTTCCTAACCAACCTGACTAAAAGAGACTACCCCCAACTCCATCACTCTATTCCCTTACCTTATATTTTCAATTTTCACCCACATCATCTCTTAACATAGTGTATATTTGTTTATTAAATCCTACTAAAATGTAAGTTTCATGAGAGTAGGGACTTTTTGTTTACACTGATAACTACTGCAGCCCTGCTTCTAAAAACAATGCCATGGCACAGAGAAAATACATAATACAAATTTGTTGAATTAATGGATTTAAAGAAATCGTAGTATGAAGAGAGTTTCTATAGGTGTATAACAAACTATTCTAAGTATACCAAATACTAAAACAATAAAATATATTTTAATTTAAAAAGTAAAAGTATTGATTAAATTAGAGTAGAGTAAAATCCTAATGATTCACAAAATGTAAAACTCATTCTCATATATTTCTTGTCTAGTTTTATCATCTCTCATGGTCTCATAGAATAAGCGAGGAATAGTCCATCTTTTTTATAATTTTTGGAAGAGATTATATAAAATAGAATTATTTGTTACTTGAAAGTTCAGTAGAATTTTGCTGTAAAACCATCTGGGCCTTAGGTTTTTTGTGAGTGCATGAAAAATTTTAAACTACTGATATAATTTCTTTAATGACTTTAGGAATATTAAGACTTTTTGTTTTCTTGAATCTATCCATTTGTCACTTTTCTGCATTCTGGGTAATTTCTGCAGCTCCATTTTAGAATTTACTAATTTTCTCCCATCTGCTGTTAAACTCACCAAGTGAGGTCTGTTTCCAACAGTTTTTCATTTCGGAGGGTTCTGGTTTTCATCATGCCTTATTCTTTATAGTTTCTTTTTTTTTTTTTTTTGTCTTTTGTCTTTTTCCGTGTCCGGCAACGGATCGCAACCCTCAGTGTTGCCCCCGTACCGGACCGGGGACTGGCAACAGGATCGCAACCCTCGGTGCTGCCCCCGCGCCTCGCTCAGCCAGTGAGCGGGAACCGGTCCGTATGTGGGATCCGAACCCTCGGGCGGGAGCGCCGCTGCGCTTCCCAAGCGGCGCACTTATCCAGTGCGCCACCGGGCCAGCCCCGTGCTTTGGTTTTTATATTAAAATATTATGAAGATGTCAATGCTTAAGTTTTTGGTCCTTTCATCAAAATAATTCAATTCCCTTGACACATCACAAAACAAGCAACTACACAAAAACAGACTCAATAACAATTACAGATCTCACAGGATTTGTTCAACTGGTCTGTTTTCTTTTATGAGTCTATAATGAAGTTAGACTGAAAAAAGTTACCAAATAAGGGCTATGATCAAGAGTTAAACCAAATTTGGACAACTTAACTTCTCTTTAAAGAATTTAAATTTATTGCAATACAAAAATGAGATTTCCTTAGAGTAAATAAAAACACAGTAATGTCAATAAAGGAGTAAACTGGACAACTAATCACATCAGGAAAACTTCAAATAAGATGTTACTGTGGTAGTACAGTAGAACTTCCTTATAACAAATAAAATTTAAGATTATATGGAAGCCTTAAATTTCAGTAAAAATGTATTACATGAATTTAAAAGCAATACAAACCAATAGTTTCAGGCAGTTGTTGAAGTGAATTGCTTGACAATAGGAGGTCTTGAAGGTTTTCACATGCTGAAATTCCTTCTTCAACCATTTCAATACTATTTTTAGAAACATCCAAATATGTGAGCTGTTTCAAACTACCGATAAACTGTAAGTAGAAAAAGAAAATTTAATGACTCTAGCAACAATAACTAACTTGTAAAAAGTTTAGGTAATAAACCTAATACCAAATTTTAATTAATAACTAAGTGTTAATACAAGAAAAAGGACTCACAAACTGTTTTTAATTTAAATGCCAGGAGAAATGTATTCAGTAATAAAGCTAAGAACTCCTACTAATTTTAGCCTACCAGAGGGACAGAGGACACATACTTTCCTTCGGGAACTCAGTTGTCCATCACCTCCTAGGGAGATAGCACATATGGGGATTCTTGTGGCTTCTTTAGACACAGGAATTTACAATTTGCCAGTTGATAAAGACAGAAAGTTCATGGAAAACATCCTAGTTTGACAATCCCCTGGGCAAACTGAATTAAATTCAATTGCTACCACTGGATAGAACACACTGTACAGTATTAAAAAGAGACTATTTACAAAAGTTTATTAGAGGAATTTTCAGATTTTAATCAAGAATGTGCTCACAGTTAACAAAAAAAAATTAATTTGCTTACAGTAATTTAATAAAGAATTAACAATCCATATTTTTAAGTAATTAAAAGTAATTTAAAAACACACAATTCACAAAACTGCAAAGGAGAGACAGCAATGTGTGAAGTCATTTAAAATTTCATATACATACCCCTGGAATAAAAGTCAGTCTGTTACCATCCATCCAAAATTCTTTCAATCCACTTAGTTGCTCAAGTACTTCAGGCTGTTTGGATAGGGGAAGTGGGGAGGAGTCCAATTAATTTATGAAAATGTCTTATCTGGTAAAATAAAAAACCCTGAGAATTTCTAATTCTAATGATAACCTTTTGGTTTCAAGACATTACATAAAAGGAAAAAAGGGGGGAGCTATAGCCATGATGCAAGTCTTTCTACTGTATCATAGTTACTAAAATAACATTATTAAGAAGAAATCAAAGACAGACATTCCATAAAAGTAGAGTACATAAAACTCACTTAAGTTTTGGATTTACACAACAGGGTCAAGTATTTATACAATTAATAAAGAAATAAGAATAGGACCTACTGCTTTGATGCATACAATGAAAAATGCTCTCATTATCAGTAAAACAATACAGCCTTTCAAAGCTTAGGAAAGCTTAGGAAAATAACAAAGATGTTCCCTGGTCACATTAGTAAAAAGAGAGAAAAAAAGGCAACATATATCCATAAATGTCCAACAATAAGGACAGGTAAATAAACAAAGGCATAACTGCATGATAATAATATCTGTTATTTAAACTCCTAATAAAAATTCTTAATTACACGGTGAAAACTTGTGGTGTTGAGAACCTAAAATTAATCCAAGTGTTGTGGTGAACCCTGGCATACAGGCAAAATTTTTAAGGCTAAAGATCCAAATGCCTCCTTCAAGGTTATTTCTGTGTGCAATCAATGATCATGGGATGGCATAGAGTACCACCACATCGAACCACCTTAATAACATGAGTCATATAAAAAAGGCATGTCATTCAGACTTACTGTTAATATATAAATATACGTAAGAATTCTAGATGTAACTTGAATTAAAAGAAATTTCTATTTGTCCTTTACTGTTGTAATTCTTTTAGCAAGTTTGTAAAAATGTATAATGCTGGAAGACCAAAATGGTACAAAAATTAATGATAATTTTGAAAGCTTATTGGATTCATGAAATTAAAAATTATGAAGAATTTTCAGGGGGCTGGCCAATAAGCTCACTCTGGTTAGAGTGCCGTGTTGGTAACACCAAGGTCAAGAGTTCAGATACCCTTACCAGCCAGTGGCTCCCCCTACCCAAAAAAATTTCAAAGTTAATATAGAAACAGATTAATATATATAAAACAAATATTGAAAAAGGGCACAACAGATAAGTCATTTAGGAAGCATAACATATATTTTTTCACAAGGAAAACTCCTCAAAACACAATAAAATCCAACAGATACCACCCTCAATTAGAATAAAGTATATAAAAAAGAGTATTTTAGAGAAGATATGAGGTATCTTAGCTGAAATGTACAATACAATATCCACAATACTCCACAGGGCAATACTACTGCGAACAGTGCTGAAAAATTCTTGTTCTTAAGACTACATTTGAAAAAGCTACTGCAATTTAAAACAACAAACTAGTAAACACAATTTAAAAATTTTAATGAAGATGATATTCAGCTTGATTAATTCCTCTTCAAAAAAACACCTAGCTTATTTTCAGAGATCTCTTGGAACACTGACTAAAGACAAAAAACTGCTCATGTACTCCTTTCCTTTCAGAGTCAGCATCATAGTAGTACACTTAGCATACAAATAATAAACACAATCCAGAGGTCTCATTACTAACTCAGAAATAACAGTTGTTTCACTCAATGATTTTTCCTTTAGCTATTAAGTAAAATTACAGAGAAGTATTTTATCATTGAATAAATTCATAAGCAATACACAGGCAGTTATCTGACTCAGAACTACTTTACTTGCTGCATTCTAGACTATTGTTTTTCACTTCTCTCTCAAATTTTTTTGCTTCCCGTGCTAAAAAACTTTTAGGTATCCCTTCCACAGACCTCTCCATTTTACATTTTATTCTCACTTATGCCAGATTTTTCTATCTGATTAATTTTTCTGTCTAAAAAGGTCTGGTTAAAAACTTTCATATCTTAAAGCTCAAAAAAATGTATATCTTTATCCAATTTTTAAAAGAAATACATTAATTTTCACATTTTGTTTTTGATCAAATGTAAGACTTATAGATAGTGAGACTGGTGAGAACTCACCACTTCTGTGAATTCATTACTTCCCAAATCCAGTCTTTCCAGCTGGGTCAGTCTATTCATGGTTCTATTCACAATGGAGTAAAAAATAATTAACTATACAAAAATATCAATTACATGAAAGCTTTCAAATTTCATATAATTGTTTAAAACATTCTTATGTAACATGCAATGAAGTATAGGCTTTCACATGCTGACAAAATAAAAATGTTAGTTTTCTAAGAAAAATAAAATTCATATTTAATTTCTATATAAAATGAATTGTTATCAATTATTCTCTAATTTTGGCTTCTCATCAGTCTTCTAATATCTATGGTTAAGAAGCAATTGCAATAAATTTAAACCCACAGGCCAGAAATGAATAATGGATTTCCAATTTTTCACAGAATAAATTTCCATACACTATAAATCAGCTAATGAATCAGACTATTTGGCAGATACATAATAATTACTACTATAATTCCAAAAAGTCTTTTTAAGATTGCTCATATACTTGTATTTGTAACTATAAATCTGAAAATTAACTTTCAAAATGCTAGGAACAGTAAATGTTACATTGTTCCCCACATACACAAATTAAATCTAATAGAATTCAAAATAAAGTTTTATGAGAATGACAAACACAATAAGATGACATTTATTTTAAATTAAAGCAACAATATACCATTTTTAACTTCCAACTTAACATCAACACTTCTCTGCAACTATAAGAACTTGAATAGTGGACAAACTCGTTTTGTAATGAAATTAACTAAGTTGTAATTTTACCTCTCCTTTGACAAAGAAACCTTTAGAAACTAAACTAATTACGGGCCGACCCGTGGCTCATTCAGGAGAGTGTGGTGCTGATAACATCAAGGCCACAGATTTGGATCCCATATAGGGATGGCCGGATAGCTGACTGGGTGAGAATGATGCTGATAACACCAAGTCAAGAGTTAAGATCCCCTTAACTGGTCATCTTTTAAGAAAAAAAAAAAAAAAAGAAAAGAAAAGAAATTAAACTAATTACTAATTACCGCAAATGAATATCCATGCTCTTAAACTGCTATTTTTAGAAAAACCTAATATTTAATGTATTGAGATGCTAACAGCTACCCAGATAAGAAACTACACTAACAATTTTGTAGGATATGACAGAATAATAGCAAGATACAGTTATTGTCATATTATTTAGTTTATTACATTAATATGTCAATACTTTGGAAATAAACATCATTTAAAACCCATAGGCACCTTAAATTATGGCATAATAAACTATTTCTATCTTCTCTGGAAATTTAACAAAAATTAATAATAAATAATATAAAACTGTCAAAACATTTCTCTAGCTTTTTAGTGAATAATATAAGAACACACCATAATTGTAACGACACTATGTTACTGGCCTAAATAAGAAGTAAATTTTCCCCAACTCTTACATTTTAAATATGCCATTCTATCACCACCCCATTAATTTAATTCACCACACAATGCCAATTTGTCTCAAAGCTGCTTTAACTCACATTTATCGACTGCCTATGTTTGGGTACTATAATTTTACTTCCCTTACTCATATATCTGTTTTTATTCAGAAAATCTATAAGGAGGTTCTAGTTTCCACCACAACAAAGTAAAAGGTTTTCCAGGATCTTTCTCTAGACATAAAACCACATGCTATGACATTAAGCTCCTATGTTCAAACTGCTATACCAGGTGGAGATTTGAGAAAAGTAGAGGCTGTGAGGAGGGAAGAAGATTGAAAAAACAAAACATAATCTTATATTTCTCACTTCAATATTATTGTAATGACAAGATAACAGAAAATTCGCATGCAGCAACTGAACATCTAATACCAACAAGTATAATTTGTAAAAATAAAGCATAACAGTTTTAGAAGAGGGTATAAAAATGAAAAGCAATGTGTCGGAGACATTCAATTATAGACAACATTCTAGAAAAGTTAACTTTTAAAACAAATTTAAGAAAATGTGAATGATATAGATATACAATGAAAAAGATGAAAATAAATGTCAAAAACGTGCCTCAACTCTCTGTAACTAGTAATGGCAACTTTGGTTCTGCTCACACACTTCAGAAACCTCAGAAATAAGGCTGCATCTTAAAATAAGATCCAGCTTCCTACTCCAAGGAGAAAATAGAAACAATATCCCTCAAACCTCCTCCTCTTTACCTCTAAAATTCAATTTTATTCAACTCATTTTACCTACTCCTTTCCTTCCTCATAGGAACTATAACATCCTTTGTGTTCTTAGTACTGTGCCTTCCAGTATTCTTTAGGTGGTATTAAATTTCACTTAGCTATGTATCTAAAAAGCACCCCAACCAAAGAAAAGGGGGGGGGAGTGAAAAAAAACCAAACTAAAACAAAATATAGCTCTTCCCACTGCTCTAATCTTTAATCATAAAAAGTCTAGTCACATAACCTGAACACACATGACTTTCCTAATATTTTAAACTATGGCCCCTTTACATCTTGGTTTTTCAAATCTCTTAGAAACCAGTCAAGTTTTGAACTAAGGAGTTCTCATTGATAGCACCAAATCTGTAAAATATATAGACCTTTCTAAATTTTAACATGGATCATAATTCCCACTTTAATTTATACTCACAAACATCACTAAACTTCACTCATTCATATATTGAACAGCCAATTATTCAGCTAAAATATACTGTCTTTTGGGAATGAAAATTAGACATTGTCTCTGCCCTCAACGACTCAGAATCATGGGGGACAGAGTTGGAGACATGCATGCACATGTATACATGTGTATACACTGGTTGAGGAAGAAGAGAGTGACATATAAAGACATATTAAAATTATGTGGCAAATATCACAGATATAAATACAATGCCAAAGACGTTGAGTAAATAGAACTAACTCCTGGGCTAACTGGAGATGTTTCCCTCCTCAAGAGGTGATAATTAAGTCTTGATGATTCAATTTCAACAAACGATGGCAAAATTTGTCTGTAAAGAGCCAGATAGTAAGTATTTCAGGCTCTCCAGAAGATATAGCCTCTGTCGCAACCACTTAACTCTACCACTGCAGAGCAAAAGCAACCATATACAATATGTACATAAATGGACACGCCTGTATTCTTTTTTTTTTTGTCTTTTTCGTGACCAGTAGGGGATCGCAACCCTTGGTGTGGTGTCGCCCGCACCGTGCTCAGCTAGTGAGCACACCGGCTATTCCTATATAGGATCCGAACCTGCGGCGGAAGCGTCGCTGTGCTCCCAGTGCGCCGCACTCTCCCGAGTGCGCCACAGGCCGGCCCCACGCCTGTATTCCAATGAAACTTTATTTACAAAAATAGATGGTGGGCCACACTTAATCACAGACCTTAGTTTGCCAACCCGTAACCTATAACAACGTAGCAATGCACTAAAGGTTTTTTAAGATTCTTGTTCAATAAATGGCCACAGATTATAGTACATTTTGAGTTTGTAGACCTGTGTCTTTGATATTTTTATCTTCTTATTTGCTTTTGGAATGCCATCTCTTCTTGATGATAGCTTACCATCAGGGGACCAATTGCTCCATTTCTAGTTTACAATAAACTAGAAAGCAGACAATCAAGTTCTATAGTTATCGGTTTTCACATGAAGACTCTACAGATCTCTCTAACGAGTAATGTGTAAGAGCTCTAGTGTGAACTTGGGTTCTCTATTTGAGACTCAGGTGGGCTTTACATACTTACTATTTTGATTTTTGTGTCACACAAAAGACTGTATTTCAGAGAGTTATGAAATCACTATTAACACAGTACAAAGTTATGCATACATTTTTATATTTAACACCACTAATTTAAATATGATGATCACAAATGTCAGTTTTTAAAAACAATTTGCACTCACATTTTAAATAAAAATGTAACTTTTTTTAAGGATCTAAGGATTAAGAGTTCTAAATTGAATTTTAAAAAGGACAGCACCTTTACTTACTTAGGCAACATTTTCAATTGATTTTCTCTAAGTTCTAATATCTGGAGTTTAGTTAATCTGCAAAACAAAGAACAAATCATATAGCAAAGACAAGGAATTTAACAAATTAATGTCACATTCTAACGCTTTAAAGCAAGCAATATTAATAATTACACAATCACTATGTACAGATTAATATTTTAAAAATTACAGAAGAATAAAAAGATACAAAGGAAGATAAGACTACTTCTACTACTCAGAATTACGGGGAAAAAAAGGTAAGCACCTCCAGACATTTTCAAGGGGATCATGTGATCATTCTTGAATACCCATTTTAGAGCATTTCATGCCTTTTACTAATACTCACAAAAATTGTTAACTGTTGGTAGATTAGAGAACAATAATGCAACCCTAGAGTGCAGCTCTGAGAACAAATAAATAAGGGAACGTAATGGGACATGGAGAAAAAGAAATCCTCTGGCACTTCAGTGATGCACATTCCACTAAAAATAGAGGGAAAATGAGCAGATTAAGTAATATAAATGCCAGGTACAGATCTGACAAAGTATGCTAATTATTGTTAGACAAAATATGACTATAAAATTAACATTTAGTTAGGTAGCATGTTCTGTTTAAATAAATTCAACACTAACTTGATGCCTATATTTCATTCATTCATCTGTTTGTTTAAAAAAAAATGACTTAGGGATGGGGAGAGGGGGAATCAGGGAGACAATGAGGTAAATCCCAGAAACAGATTCTCTTTTCTCAAGAATTCTGACTCCAGCAGGGAAGACAGATAAACCAAGTATTAAATCATTTTAGAATATGATAAATGCTAAGAATACAGCATTCAGCATCTCAAATATACAAATTACTCTCATTAAAAACTCTATTTTGGGCCAGCCCGGGGGCACACTGGAGGGTGCGCCGCTTGGGAGCGCGGCGGCGCTCCCGCCATGGGTTCGGATCCCGTGTGGAGACCGGTTCCCGCTCACTGGCTGAGCGTGGTGCGGGCGCAGTACCGAGGGTTGCGATCCCGTTACTGGTCAGTAAAAAAGAAAAAAAAAACTCTATTTTTTTGGGCCGGCCCGGTGGCGCACTGCAGAGTGCGCCGCTTGGGAGTGCGGCAGCGCTCCCACCGAGGGTTCGGATCCCATGTGGAGACCGGTTCCCGCTCACTGGCTGAGCGCGGTGCGGGCGCGACACCGAGGGTTGCGATTCCGTTACCGGTCAGTAAAAAAAGACAAAAAGGGAAAAAAAAAAAAACTCTATTTTTGCCATCTTAAAAATCAGTTTATTTTTTTCTTTTAAACTCTCACTCTCTATTGTTTACTTGGGAAAATAAATTCACAGTCAAAATAACAAGACCCAAAGAAACTATAAAAATCACAATACTTGTGAAAAATTACAAAAGAAGAGCCTCTAAAACTGTAAATTAACAGTATTATTAAAGCAGCTTGTAGTTTTGCAAACTTTATAAGAGCTAACAATAAAAGGTTTTAGAAGAAACTATAATTTACCTGCCAAAATTTGCTGGCAAGAACTCAAGGAAAGCATCATTCAGGTATAACTGGGTTAGGTTTAACAGCTGAGAAAATCCATCAGGGAGCCTATATAAAATATATCAGAATTTAAATTAAGTTCATATATAGAATTTCAGACTCTTACTAAAATCTAAGAATCTATGTAATCAAGACATTTCTGAACAGATAATTACCATCTCTTTTCTTATATTAGTAATCCTCAAATTAAGGTTTGCCTTTTGTAATAATTTACCTGTTTCAATGTTTGTGTTTTCATCTCTTTGTAAAAAGGAAGTTAGGTATTAAATGTGTCGATAACATAAAATCTGCACAAAATAAGTCAAGTATGAATAAGCCATAATACTCAGAAATATATTTAGGACATAACTATGCAATCAGCAGTTACTCTTAAAATTCGCCTTATGTAACATCAATTCAAAGGACTAGATAAGAGTTTATAAACCATGACAAAGATATTTTGGACTGAAAAATTCTTTGTTGTGAGTAAGCTGTCTTATGCACTTCAGGATGTTTAGCTGCAACCCTGGCCTCTACCAACTAGATGCCAGTAGCGCACATACACATACACACCCATTTTGAAAACCAGTAATGTCTCCAGAAATTGTCAAATGTCCCCTGAGACCAAAATAGCCCCCTGTTGAAAACCACTGATTTAGACTATTTTCAGTTTCAACATCTGGCTCCTAAACAATTAAGACTGTAGAGTGTTGGGCTGGCCCTGTGGCTCACTTGGGAGAGTGTGGCGCTGGCAGCGCCGAGGCCGTGGGTTCGGATCCTATTAGGGTTGGCCAGTGCACTCACTGGCTGAGCTGAGCATGGTACTGACCACACCGTGCCAAGGGTTGCGGTCCCCTTACTGGTCCAAAAAAAAAGATTATAGAGTGTTATAATGAGCAAATGAGAAGAAATAATATAAAAAGCTGAATGACATTTTAAGGCCATGTCAGAATCTATGTTTCTTAGCTTTACTTCTATGCCTTCTTGATTATGAAACAAGTTATAAATCTAGAACTTGATGCTAGAGCAGTATTTTCAAGTGAAGAGAATATACATCTTTTACAAGTTTGTCCTGGATTTTAACAAGTACAAAATCCTCATGCAGTAAGACACATCAGACTTTGACTCATTTATCTTCTCGCTCACGTGCCTCAATCTTCCACAGCAAGTGAAGCAATGCTATGTTTGGAAAAACTCATCAAAAAATACAATATTATAATATATGAAAGCTGGTTTCAACTTCCAACTTATCTGAACTAAGCTATGCTTCACCATACCATTTTTGCAAAATTTAACATCTTTGGTACCAGGAAAACTTTCTGTTTATAGCCATTACTATCATAAAAGAATATGCATAACCTCTCGTATATACTGCAATTAATCACAGCTTTTTCTTTTATTGTTTGGCCTTCTTGACCTTTCAGTTTCTTTTATTATTTTTCTTTTTTTTTTTTTTTTGTCTTTTGTCTTTTTTCCGTGTCCGGCAACGGATCGCAACCCTCAGTGTTGCCCCCGTACCGGACCGGGGACTGGCAACAGGATCGCAACCCTCGGCGCCGCTCCCGCACCTTGCTCAGCCAGTGAACGGGAACCGGTCTGTATGTGGGATCCGAACCCTCGGGCGGGAGCGCCGCCGTGCTTCCCAAGCGGCGCACTATCCAGTGCACCACCGGGCCGGCCCCTCTTTTATTATTTTTCAAAGGTTTGAATGTGCCACACATCTAATTCGAAGGCAAAGACATTCTAATATTATGTAAATAACACTGAGTGAGGAAACCTGTATTCTAGTCTCATTTCTGACATTAACTATCTGTGAGACCTGGAGCAGAACACTTGCATTATCTCCTTTGGATTTCAATTTTACATTTGGAATATATGGGGTTAGAAAGATTATTCACAAAATTCCTTTTTAGGGCTAGCCAGTTAGCTCTGTTGGTCAGAGTGCAGCCTTATAATACCAAGGTCATGGGTTCAGATCCCTATACTGGCCAGTTGCACAAAAAAAAAATAAAAAAAAAAAATTCCTTTTTACTGTATAACTGAAATTTTGTACAGATTTAAAATTGATACAAATTTAAAATTAAAATATGTAAAGTAATATTCTACTACTGTTTCATAATTGTTTCATTAACAAAAAGTAACCTATAATTCAACTGAGAACTTACTTGGAAATAGGATTTACACTGGCCTCCACAACTGTCAAAACTTTACAGTTTTTTATATTCTCTGGAAACTCCTGTATTCCTAGAAAACAAAGAATGATTAAACTAAAAGACTCTATTACAAAGACCAAACTAATAATAATAATAATAATAAATAATGTATACCTTCCATTTGAAAGTACCAACACTAAGCAGAAACTAAATAAACTGCCAATATGAACCAAATAGAACCACCTCCACAACAACTTCTTTTTTTATTTCATTTTTTTTTCATTCGCCTCTTTAATAACTGCTAATTACTTTGACTGGTTTTATCTTCCTTTCCTTCTCTTACCTTTTGTGAAAATTAGTGTTTTCTCCATGTGATGATGTTAAGTACACAAAATGTAAAATACTTAACATTCTTTCTGTTTGTGTCACATAAAAAGGATTACTTTTTAAGTGCTGGACTCCAAATTGAGCTGGCCCCTAAGATATATACATAAACTAAAAAAACTGAAAACAAAGCTATAGATAGAAGAGGTAGAAAACCTACATTGGATAAGCCAGCAGACAGGCCTGAAGGCAGTACTGTGTATCCATAAAATGATGAAACATTTTCTCTTTCCTGCATTTATCTTTTTATTTTTCCTATCTTTATTTACAATTTTTGTCCCTCTAATTTTTTTCCTTCACATAACCCAGTGGCATGCTCACAATATAACTGCTTATGGAATGTAGTAATTACTGAACACCATGATGCATATATTCAACGGATCTATTAGACATTTCAGCTTGAGTGTTCTTCCAGACCAGTGCTTTTCAAACCAACCGAGGTAAAAGATTAAGTATTTTTAAATTTCCAATCTGTTGTAAACCAACACTAATCCAAAATATCATACAATTGTTGTAATGTCTAATTGTAGTAAAAGATTCCAAGCACTTATTTCCTCAACTTATCACAGCAAAAGTATAGTAACAAATAATTTGTGGACTAACACCAGTCCACAGATTAACTAGCACTGTTCTAATCCAGACTAACAACATGATAATTAGTAATTTTTAAAAAATATTTCAAAAACAAATTTTACATATATATATATATATATATATATATACATACACACACATATATATATAGTCTCTGTTTATAAAACCCATTTCTCCACTCAACATATTATCTAACAGGTTTCTCACTAGAGGATAATTTAAGATCCAGTCAAGATGGCAGAAAAAACGGTCCCCAGCGTCACTCTATCCCACAAATCAACCAATTTACAACTATAAAAAAGCAATGACAGCCAAGCTGGGGCCACTAGAGCTCAGGGGAAGAGAGACCTACAGAGTGCACGAAAGTGGGTAAAGCCATGATGGGGGGGGGACGGGACGCTCTGACTGTTTCGAGACCCAGCTGCTTCAAGGCTGGAGCTGGTGAGCTAACGGAGCAGGAGCTGGCAGAAGCTGCAGCTTTGCCCTTCAGATGAAGTTGCTTGGAGGCAGCAGGGGAGAAGAGGGCCTTGGTGGACCCCAGGTCAGCAAGACCACTAATAGGGTTCCCGTGGACCCACATAGGAGCGAGGAGCCACAACAACTGAAAAAAAGGAGCCACTCAAAGGCCAGTGAGTCATCGCAAGGGACTGGTGCATGGCCCATCCCATGAGAAGTGTTTGCAGCATGGGCAGTGGGGGAGACCGGCCCACCAGGGGGACATGGAGGCACAGCAAGGATAGCTGATCTGCCCCCAATCAGTGTAGGACCACTCAGAGAAGACTGGTCAGGAAAAAAGAATTGCAGGGGGTAGAGTTTGATGGAAAAACAGGCCCAGACCAGAGTATCTACACAACCCAGGTGGACCAGATTTCACTACACCCCAAAGTACCTATAAAGTCAACCATTAAAACCTGAGCTGCACAAAAAGCCTTCCCTAGGGAATTAGCAGCAAAGCAGCAATTTAGCTTAACTACAGAGCTCAAGTAGCAGTCCACACAGAAAGTTCCCCCATTTTAGAAGTAAGCAAAGGACAACAAATTAGTTCTAGTGCAGAGTTAAGTGGTGGCAACAGCAAATAATCCAACACAGAACTGAAAGAAAAAACAAAGTACCTGCACAACCAGAGACAAAGTTTGGTATTAAGTAGTAAAGGTCTCATTTCACCAAAGAACACCTATGACACCTAGAAGTACCGGAAGTCCCCTGGGCTTCCAAGCCAGAAACAGGGAGGGCTGGGGGCCTCAGCAATGCCCCCTGACACCCGCAATCAGTCCCGAGTGTGGCAGATGAGGGTCTCAGCCACACACCCCAGACACACCCAGCCAGCCCTGCGATAACATCAAGCCGCCACAGGAAGAGCACCAGGTTCTCACGAGCGAGGGTGGTAGGAAGCCTTGGGCCTCAGCCACGCCCCCAACACACGCAGCCAACCCAGCGATGACCACTGAGCCACCACAGGAAAGAAGTTGCTTGGAGGCAGCAGGGGAGAAGAGGGCCTTGGTGGACCCCAGGTCAGCAAGACCACTAATAGGGTTCCCGTGGACCCACATAGGAGCGAGGAGCCACAACAACTGAAAAAAAGGAGCCACTCAAAGGCCAGTGAGTCATCGCAAGGGACTGGTGCATGGCCCATCCCATGAGAAGTGTTTGCAGCATGGGCAGTGGGGGAGACCGGCCCACCAGGGGGACATGGAGGCACAGCAAGGATAGCTGATCTGCCCCCAATCAGTGTAGGACCACTCAGAGAAGACTGGTCAGGAAAAAAGAATTGCAGGGGGTAGAGTTTGATGGAAAAACAGGCCCAGACCAGAGTATCTACACAACCCAGGTGGACCAGATTTCACTACACCCCAAAGTACCTATAAAGTCAACCATTAAAACCTGAGCTGCACAAAAAGCCTTCCCTAGGGAATTAGCAGCAAAGCAGCAATTTAGCTTAACTACAGAGCTCAAGTAGCAGTCCACACAGAAAGTTCCCCCATTTTAGAAGTAAGCAAAGGACAACAAATTAGTTCTAGTGCAGAGTTAAGTGGTGGCAACAGCAAATAATCCAACACAGAACTGAAAGAAAAAACAAAGTACCTGCACAACCAGAGACAAAGTTTGGTATTAAGTAGTAAAGGTCTCATTTCACCAAAGAACACCTATGACACCTAGAAGTACCGGAAGTCCCCTGGGCTTCCAAGCCAGAAACAGGGAGGGCTGGGGGCCTCAGCAATGCCCCCTGACACCCGCAATCAGTCCCGAGTGTGGCAGATGAGGGTCTCAGCCACACACCCCAGACACACCCAGCCAGCCCTGCGATAACATCAAGCCGCCACAGGAAGAGCACCAGGTTCTCACGAGCGAGGGTGGTAGGAAGCCTTGGGCCTCAGCCACGCCCCCGACACACGCAGCCAACCCAGCGATGACCACTGAGCCACCACAGGAAACACTCCAGGCTCTCCCCCAAGCTGGGGCGGTGGGGGCCTGAGGGCCTCAGCCACGCCCCCTGGCATGTGCAACCAGCCCACCAACAACCACCAAGCTGTAGCAAGAAGGGTCCCAGGTTCCCAAGCTGGGGTGTTGGGGGACGAGGGCTTTTGCCACACTCCCCTGACATCTGCACCCAACCCAGCAACAATCAAGCCACCACTGGAAGCCGCCCAGTCTCCCCTGTGGGAATGAGGGGGGTGCCATAGGCCTCAATCCCGCCCCTCCTTCTTCCAGCACATATCTTTCCCCTCTCCCCATCCCTCCCAACTGCTCTGCAACAACATCCTAGAATGTAAGAAATAATAAAATTAGGGGCTGGCCCGGTGGCGCACTGCTACAGTGCGCCGCTTGGGAGCATGGCGGCACTCCCGCCGAGGGTTCGGATCCCACGTACAGACCGACCGCTCACTGGCTGAGCAAGGTGCGGGCGCAACACCGAGGGTTGCGATCCCATTGCCAGTCCCGGTCAGGTATGGGCACGACACTGAGGGTTGCGATCCGTTGCCGGTCACGAAAAAAGACAAAAAGGATAAAAAAAAAAAGAAATAATAAAATTAAATTTTCTTGGGGGAAAAAAAAAAGATGACCCTTTCAATTCATCACTACATAATTCTAAGTAAGCAAGTTTACCACAATGCTATGTATAGAATTTCAGATAATGAAAAATGAATGATGCAAAGTCACCAACTAGTAAATACCACCGTAATAACTGTTTTAGTCAAAATTCATCAATGGATGCTAAAATTAGTACGTAAAAGTATGATGATAAAGTTATTAATATACTATTTATTAAAGATTCTTTCCACAAGATATTTATCAATTATAAAAGGAAAAATTAACTCACAGTGAAAAAATCTGACAGGTACCACCCTACCTTAACAAATTGCTTCAAAGTTAGCATCAACAGTTAACATCATCATGTGGAAACTAATCTGAGATGTGCTGAGAAACAACACAATATCGCTTCTGTCGTTTACTTGCCAAAAACACACAATCTGAATTTAATCATAAATTAGTGTCAAACACCCAAATTTGGGGAATTCTATTAAATAACTGGCCAGTAATCTTCAAAACTATCATGGTCAAAAAAAGGCAAAGAGTAAGGAACTACCCAGATGAGAGAAGACCCAAGAGACCTGACCACTAAATAAACATGCAAAAGTAACATGTGTTGGTGAGGATGTGGAGAAATTGTGAACTGTGTACATTGCCGGTGGGAACACAAAATGATACAGATACTGTAGAAAATAGTTTGGTGGTTTTTCAAAAGTTAAATGTAGAATTAACCATGACCGGCAACTCCACTCCTAGGTATAAACCCAAAAGAATTAAAAACAGGTGTTAAAATGAAAACTTGTACATGAATGTTCATAGCAGCATTATTCACACTAGCCAACTGTAGAAATGATCCAAATGTTCAACAAATGAATAGACAAAAAACCAAAAAATAAATGTGTATATATATATCCACACACACACATATATATATGGTATATCCACACTATGGAATTTTATTCAGCAATATACAGGAGTGAAATATCAATATATGGTACAACATGAATGAATCTTGAGAACATATGCTAAGTGAAAGTAGCCAGACACAAAAGGCCACACACTGTATGATTCCATTTACATGAAATAACCAAAATAGACAAATCCATACAGACAGAAAGAAAGTAGGTAAGTGGCTGCCAGTAGCTGGGAGAGGCTAGAATGATGAGTGACTGCTTAATGGGTAAAAGGATTCTTTTGGAATAACAAAAGTGTTCTAGAACTAGATAGTGGGGGGAGTGAAACAAAAATGCAAATATACTAAATGCCACCAAGTTGTAAAATCTAAAAATGTTAACTTTTTATATTATGTGAATGTTTCCAAAATAAAAACGAAAAAAAAATTAATTCATCAGATCAGATTGCAGTGTTAACATACTGCTTTTTGACTTGAGTTCAATATACAATCATGATTTTACATAAAGAATATAATAAGATTTTAAGGAGGTTAATAGTCCAAAAGGAACAAAATCATGTTAATGTCTTTCTTGCATCCAGACAAATAAAGTGTATATAATTTGATATACAAACACCAGAAAAGATAAAACGAAAAAAGAAAACTACAGTCTAATAACCCTAATAAATACAGATATAAAGATCCTCAAAAAATACTAGAAAACAGAATCTAACAACACATTAAGGAATGTACCTCAACACAATAAAGCCCATATACAAAAACCCACAGCTAATATCATACTGAATGGACAAAAATTAGAGGCTTTTCCTCTAAGATCTGGGTTAAAATAAGGATGGCCACTTTCCCTACTCTTCCGTAACATAATTCTAAAAGTTCTAGCCTGTGCAATAGGGCAAGAGAAAGCAATAAAGGGCATTCAAATCAGAAAGGAGGAAGTCCTTCAACTATTCCTATTTACAGATGACATGATCTTATACATAGAAAACCCTAAAGACTCCATCAAAAAATTACTGGAACAAATGAATTCAATAAAGTGGCAGGAAACAAAATCAGCACACAAGAAGCAGTAGCCTTCCTATACACCAAAGATGAAATATCTGAAGAAGAAATCAAGAAAGTAATCCCATTTACAACAGCTACCAAAAAATGAAATACCTAGGAGTAAATTTAACCAAGCAGGTGAAAGACCTCTACAAAGAAAACTATAAAACACTGGTCAAAAAAATTGAAGAGGAAACAAATAAATGGAAAGATATCCCATGTTCGTGGGTCAGAAGAATTAACGTCGTTAAAATGTCCACATTACTCAAAGCAATCTATACATTTAACACAATCTTTATCAAAATACCAATGAAATTCTTTACAGCAATAGAAAAAACTATCTTAAAATTTGTATGGAAGCACAAATGACCCCATATAGCAAAAGCAATCTTGAGCAAAATGAACAAAGTTGGAGGAATCACATGTCCTGATTTCAAAATATAAAGTACAGTAACCAAAACAGCATGGTACTGGCATAAAAACAGAAAAATTGACTAATGGAATAGAATAGAAAATAAACCCATGCACTTAACAGCCTACTGATTTTCAACAAGGTACCAAAAATATACAATGGGGAAACAGCCTCTTCAACTAATGGTGCTGGGAAAACTGGATATCCATATGGAGATATTGAAATTAGACCCCTATCTCACACCACACACAAACACCAACTTAAAATGGATGAAAGATCTAAATTAAAATCTCAAAACTACGAAACTAATAGAAGAAAACACAAAATGGGAGTGTGCAGCACTTCTTTGAGCAAGACTACAAACGCACAGGCAGCTAAAGCAAAAATATGTAAATGAGACTACATCAAACTAAAAAGCTTCTGCACAGCAAGGGACAATAACAACATGAAGAAACAACCAACAGTATGGGAGAAAGTGTTTGCAAACTACACATAAGACATGGGGCTAATATCCACAATACACAAGGAACTAAAACAACTCAACAGCAAAAAGAACAAATAACCCAATTAAAAAATGGGCAAAGGACCTGAAAAGACATTTCTCTAAAGGAGACATACATAGAGCCAACAAGCACATGAAAAGATGCTCAACATCACTTATCAAAAGGGAGATGCAAATTAAAGCCACAATGAGATATCATCTCACTCCACTTAGAATAGCTATTATAAACAAGACAAAAAATAAGAAGTGCTGGTGAGGATGTGGAGAATAAGGAATTCTCCTACATTGCTGGTGGGAATGTAAATTAGTACGGCCACTGTAGAAAATATTATTATTATTTTTTTTTTTTTTAAAGATGACCGGTAAGGGGATCTCAACCCTTGGCTTGGTGTTATCAGCACCACGCTCAGCCAGTGAGCAAACCGGCCATCCCATATACGGGATCCGAACCCGTGGCCTTGGTGTTATCAACACCGCACTCTACTGAGTGAGCCACAGGCCGGCCCTGTAGAAAATATTATGGAGCTCCCTCAGAGAACTAAAAATAGATCTACCCTCTGACCAGCTATCTCACTACTGGGTATATACCCAAAGCAAATGAAATCAATATATCAAAAAGACCATCAATGAATGAACGGATGAAAAAACTGTGGTATATACACACAATCGAATACTCCTCAGCTATTTAAAAAAATTATAGCCTATCATTTGTGGCAACATGGATAGAACTGGAAACTATCATGTTAAGTGAAGTAAGTCAGGCACAGAAAGACAAATATCACTCATGTGAAATCTTAAAAAAAATCACTCGTAGAATCTTAAAAAAAAAAAGTGGTTCTCATAGAAGTTGGAGAGTAGAATAATAGTTACCAGACGGGGGTGGAGGGAACAAAACCAGGGTACAAAACTATGCTATCTACCCCAAGTGAATCACCGTGCAGTATATGCAAGTACTGAAACAACATACTCTACCCCACAGATCCGTGCAAATGTTAAAAAAATTTTTTAAAGGCAAAAAATAAATTCTCCTAATTTTCTAATAGCAATGTTATGTTTTTTGCATTGTTTTCCTTAATCCACCTGCAATTTATTTTAGTACATACTGTAAAATAAGCCTTTATTTTTACTATTTCCCATATATAAACATTGTGCCAACACTCAGGAATATTTAATGCTTTTTCCCCCACTTATTTGCATAGGTACCTCTGTTATATTTCAAATTCTCATGTATTTATGGTTATATTTCTATACTGTCTCTTTTGCTCCATTTTTCTACTGATCTATCTCATAGTTTTATGCTTTTCTACCCTTTAGGTCATACGGCACATTTTCTGTTAGGTTTATTTCTAGCCGTGTGCAACAGATTGGTTACATTAATGGCTGAACTCCCTATACCATTCTCTGCAATGTGACTTTTCAGCTCCTCCCATAAAATGTATAATAAATTTCCACTAACCCCTGATTCTAGGCTGAGCCATGTTGTCTGGTTTGACCAATGAAACATCAGCAGAGTTGATGAATGCAGGGGCTTAAAAAAGCCCTGGTTAACTTCTATTACCTCTCCTGTTCCTTTGACTGTCCCATGAGAACATGCCTGGGCTAGCCTGCTGCAAGATGAGCTTCTGTTACAAGCAGTCACTCCCATCAACCCAGCTGAGGATTCCCAACATTTCAACTTAAACTCTAATTTTGTTATTAAAGTGTATTACCCTTATATAATGAGTCAGGTACTCTCCCTATTTCTCTACTATTTAGAATAGTTTATGTAAGTTAGGAGTATTAGGCCTCATGGCCAGTATCAGCACAGCCATGTTAATCAACATTACACCCTCTTCCCCCCTGCCCCACCCTATCTCATGTTAATCAACTTTCCATCCTCTTACCCCTTGCCCCTATCTCATGTTAACCTTTCACCCCCTACCCCTTGCTTTTTGAGAAAAACAGATTTTCTGTGTACAAAACAGACCGCCCAAAGTCCTTCTTCTAATTCAAACCTTATAAAACCTTTTCACTGTATGGGAGTGGGAACTGATCTGATTCAGTCTCCCCTCCATGTGGGTGGAATAAAGCTGCTTGGCTGAAATAGTGCCTGGCTTATGTCTGCTCTCATCTCCATCTTGCGTTTCATGAAGGTTTAGTCAAACTTGTCTTTAGAGCTAGGCCTGGCGCTTATTTTGACTACTAATTCAATTTAATATTGCATTTTGGTCTTTTCAGTTTTCTACTTCTTGCATTCATTTTGGTAATTTATTTTTCATTTCATGTAAGTTTTCAATTTTAGTGGCTCTACATCATTCATTCATTCTTCTTTTGAACAAAAAACAGTCATTTCTTAGGGCCGGTCTGTGGCTCACTTAGGTGAGCATGGTGCTGACAACACCAAGTCAAGGGTTAACATCCCCTTACCGGTCATCTTTTAAAAACAAAAAACAAAAAAACAAAAAAAAACCCCAGTCATTTCTTAATAAGAGGATGGTAATAGGGATGTGGGAGATGTTTCTTTTGGAGGAAATGGGGGACAGAAGAATTTTCTTACTAGTAAAGTTCAAAATTGGAACGCTGATCTACAAGGCCTTCTTTTTAGTTATAATGTCCTTCCTCCCAGGAAAACCAGAAGGATCTTCTGAAAGCCCACCCTGATCCCTAAACTCAATGAAATATAACCCTCCAAACACTTCAATTATATATTTTAGGGCATTTATACAATGAACTACTTTGTAGTACCAATGTGCTTCTTGTAGGTTTTATTTAGGTTGAATCAATTCTCTACTCTAAGCATATATAACAATTTAGTATTTTGTACCTTTGTACAACAAATGTTTGTTGAATGTGACTTACCTGCCAATAATAAAATCAATATTTTCTTGAAACTAAGGTTCTTCCTTCTCTCATTCATTTATATACAAAATATTGTTACTGAATCTTGTTCTTCAGAAGTTCTTATTAGTCCTTCAACAATCAATTTGTCTTTAAGTGGTAATTCTATTGATGATACATTAAAATGATGTTCCTAATACATTAAAAGAGTATCCCTTTGCTGAACTGACTATGTGTATTATGTTCTTTTGTTTTTTTTTAAATGTAAGTGCACTGCCCACTACTGCAGAGCTAGGGAGGCAGTGGGGCTTCCAAAGCTGGTATGGTGTTCATGGGCCACATGTGCGAGATGTGGAGCTACAGAGGAAGAAAAAGGAATTTTGGATTACCATGAAAAAGCTGCATTAAGTATTTGTTTTAAAAAGAAGTCAATCTGTGGACATGTTTCCATCTATAGATGTGGTGCATTACACTGATTTTCAAATATTGACCCAGTCTTGAATATCGGAAATGGGTCCCACTTGGTTGTAGTGTATAATTTTTTTTTTCTTTTTAGTTATTTGTCAGTATGCAGGTGTATAATTCTCAATATGCACGTTTTAAAAACTAAACTATTCCATATTTGGGTGGGAGAGGAAAACATTCTACATTGTTTTCATTAACACCTCACTTCATTTTTAAACTTAGCTAAATATCTCATTTCATTGGCTTTTATTAGAGTCTATTATTTCAAAATAGCCAAGTAAAAGAGGACCTATAGTATTTTCAGTACATGAAAGAGAAAAAGACCGAAGACTATATAGTATGTTCTACAAGTCTAAAATTTTATGTGGGAAATAAATAATTTCAAGAATTTATTATATTTTTTTATTAAAATTTATTAGTCTATTATTTAATAGAAATTACTGCTTGTATCATCTTCCAAGAATACAAATAAACACTCTGAATTTTTCGTATTTTAATGTACTTCATTCCATAGCATGTGGTTTATAAAAAGTAATCAAATACCTGTGAAATTACTAATTCTAAATCATCATCGGGTTTCAGATACATAGTAATAATTTCGCCTTAAGCAAATAGTTTTGAAACACTAATCAGTTTTCTGCTTTTGCAAATTGCTAGCAATGTATTTACTCTGACTTCAAATCCTACCAAACATACTTCTATGTTCCAAATCTGTATCTCCAGTTCCCACCCCTCCATAACTATAGATAAAAATTTTCAAATGCTAGGGAAATACTCTCTTGCAATTCTCCTGTGCACTGCCCCTCCCAAGCACATTAAAATAAAATTTGATATACTTTTATTCATATTAATGTGTTTATCAGTTGAATTTTCAGAGACCACTCAGGGGGTTGAAGGGCAAGTCTTTCCTTGGCCCCTACAAGCTATGATGCTAAGAGCATGATACCAAAGCCCCTCTGCTGTTCTGGAAGTTGCAATCAAGAGAGATAATAGTCTGATAAGGTGAGGAAAAAAGGGTAAGTATTTCTTATCAGTCAGACTCCTGGTGCCTATCTGTGGATTCTGGTCAATCAGATAGTAAAAATCACCATTTGTCTCTTTTTCCAAAATCTTGATTAAAAGAAAGGAAAGGATTTGTATGACTAGCATTATGTGTAGCGACTTTGGAAAAAACAGAAAAATCTGTTTTTCTTTTGTCTCTGTCTTTGTCTCAAAAATAATAACTATATGAAGTTCCCCTCTCATCTCATTTTTGTCTTGAAGTGCTTGACTTGTGACCAAGTGGTAGCTCTTTCTCTCTTGGTCTCCACCATCCAGGGGGCATGGTTTTCAGGTCATGCCTGGTGGTTAGTTTGAATTAAATGGGAAACCTGAGACATGTAAGATATTAAGCAGCACAGTCTGCTCCAAATGTGCCCAGCTCTCAGGGAAGTTTGTCATAATAAGAAGTACCATCCACAAGAGGCTTTTTTCATCTCAACTCTTGTTTGGTTGCCTGGTTAGTCCCGGGAAAATACAATCTCAGTAGGGCATATCTAGTGTCACAAACTACTGGGTCTGCAACTGGCAGCTCCCACAAATTTGTGTCATACCGGAGGTATCATACACACTGTTGGGCAAATAGGATAATTTAATCAGGCTCCCCTCACCTTAGGTCTGGTTGGGGGTGGTTCAGTAAAAATTGTGCGGTGGGGAGGGGGGGTGCGTGGAGTAAGTGCACCTGCACGGTGCCACCACCATGGCTGGCGACTGCCTCGGGCGATGCCACTTCACACAGCCATGCTTTCCAACCTACAGCTTCCAAGGACCTGTCTGCTGGTTACCTAGCTCACAGACCAGCCTGGCACGTGTGGGGTCTGTGAGCTTCAGTCCCAGCCCTAGCTTGACAATTGGCCCAGTCAGCAGGATTACAGACAAGTAAAAGAGCCCGACAACTCGTGTAGTCGAGTAGCCCTAGCACCACAACTGGCATAGTAGGCAGGATTCTGACATTAGCCTAGCCCGAGCACAGCAACTGGCATAGTCTGCGACAGGATTCTGAGCAGGTACAGGAGCCGAAAGTCCTTGGAAGGAGGAGGAAATATGGCTACTTGTGAATATGCTCTACCCTATGGCCACCTTCCTGCTGACCGAGATCTGGTTGCTGCACACTGTACTACAAGGCAGCATATACCAGGTACTACAACAAAACCCCTTGGGAAGGGGAGGAAATGTGGCTATTCTTGAGCATGTGGTGCCCGGTGGCCACCTTTCTGCTGACTGGAGCCTGGCTGCTGGTAACTATGCCACAAACTGACCAAGATTTGCAGCAGAAAGCAGAGTTGTTGGAAGCACAGATAAATGTCCTGGAGGATGACATGCAGTGACTGGCCACTCCTGCCTCTCACACCAGGGAAGGCCAACCCAGTTGTGAGTTGGGGAAAACTGTGCATCTCTAGGCACGACCTGTTGTGAACGAGAAATTGAGACAGTAAAGCAGCAGAAAAAGGGAGAGCCCCTGGCTGCTACAGCTATGGGACCTAGGAGTGGATGGTGTAACTCACTTTAGAGCCAATGTAGTAACACGTGTTGCATTTGTCTGAGGGCAAAAGGTTCAAAGGGTGACACTTAAAGCTGATGGTTGGACAGGTGCCATATAAACCTGAGAAAAGAGTGCCACATGCAGATGGGCAGACTTGAGGATGGGTGCCCCTGAAAAATTTCAAGTATGTTTCCACCTGGTGAAAAGGTGGAAAAGTTACTACATGTCTCAGTGGCAACAGTTACAGGAGAGCTGCAGATATGCACAGGGGCAGGGCAGCCACTCCTTGATGGACTGGGAAAATGCAGCTGTTTGAACTGTGGGCGAATGCTGCAAAACTACCTGAGACTGAGTGAGTAGCCGGTGTAAGCCAAGCTGACTGAAGTAATTCAAAAGCCAGAATGTAAAAGGGAAGCAGAGCGTAAAGATTTGGAAAATTTGCAGCCTGGCCATGAGGTAGAAAAGTGGAGAACAGGAGAAAAACACAAGGGTGAATCAGACAAACTGTCTGCTAAAGACATTATCTTGGCCATGAGACAGCCAGATGCTAAAAACCAGGACAGTGGATAAAATGCCCTAAAGGCATTTGAGAAGTCTGGATGGGTGCCCCACCCATCACAGGCCCTGAGGGCATTTGAGAAGTTTGGGAGAGCACCCCTCCCATCCTAGAGGGACTGAGTTGTCCCAGAGGACAGACCTGGGGCACTGCTGCCCTCAGCAAACTGCTCCCTGCATCTCAGCTGCTCTGGCTGGAGCAATCCTGCTTCAGCACCTCCAAAGAGCAAAAGCCAAAAACCTTGGTGGCATTCATGTTGTATTAAGTCTTCAGACCACCAGTATGGGAGAGCAGTGGAGGTGAGGCAGCCTCCACCTAGATTTTGGAAGATGTGTGAAAAAGCTGGGGGACTCTGGCGGAGAACTGCTGTAGGATTAGAGCCTCTGCGGAGGTCACCTACAGAGCAATGTGGAGTGGAAAAGTGGAGTCAGATCCCCCACAGAGAACCCCCACTGAGGAAATGTCTAATGGAGCCAGGATGGCAGGACTGCCACCAGGAGCCCAGAACCGTGGGACTGAAGGCAGTGTGCAGCACCAATCTGGAAAAGCCACAGGCACCAGGCAACTCAATGGGCTGCACCTGGTGAAGCTCTATGAGCAAGGCTGCTCGATGTTTAAGGGTCCAGGTGCCCCAGCATGCTTAACATTTGCCCTGTTTGGGTTTTGGATTTGTTTGTGGGCCTGTTTTTCCTTTCTATTCCTCCCTTTTGGAATGGAAATGCGTACCCAATGTCTGTCCGACTGTATCTTGGAGGTAGATAAACTTGTTTTTGACTCTTTGCAGGTTCATGGCTGGAAGGACTTTTGCTTTTCGTCTCAGATGAGACTCTGTACTTTTGAGTTGGTACTGCAACAAACTAAAGACTTTTGGGACTGGGATTGAATGTGTAATATGTAAGTGTAAGGGTCATTTATCCTCACTAAGGGAACATCATGGAAGATTCTGAATGCGTAGATTGTATGGCAAAGGACCGTGAAGGGATGGATTGTTGGGCAAATAGGATAATTTAATCAGGCCCCCCTCGCCTTCGGTCCAGTTGGGGGTGGTTCAGTAAACAGACTGCATGTGTGTGGGGGGTGGAGTTTGTGCACCTGCATGGTGCTGCCACCTTGTCTGGCAATTGCCTTGGGTGGACACCGCTCTGCGCAGCCATGCTTTCCAACCTACAGCTTCCAAGGACCTGTTTGCCGGTTACCTAGCTCATAGACCTGCATGTGAGGGGTCTGGGGACCCAGCCTGGTGTGTGGAAGGGTTTGTGATCCAGTCTGTGAATGGGTTTGAGGGGTCTGTGAGTTCCAGACCCAGCCCTAGCTCGACAATTGGCCCAGTCAGCAGGATTACCGACACTGTAAAGTAGCTTTACGCACACAAACAGCATCACACAAACACCAACCACTTGTGGCAACAAGAATCTTTTGATATCTTAGCCTATCTCTAGGAATAAATTTTGAGGGATCATGAGGTAACACAAAAATGGTAAAAATATATTCTAAGCCTAAAAATTACCTCCTGGTCTTTCCATAAAGAAGTTTGTTGTATAGGGCCAGCCTGTGGCTCACTTGGGAGAGCGTGGTGCTGATAACACCAAGGCCACGGGTTCGGATCCCTATATAGGGATGGCCAGTTCACTCACTTGGGAGAGCGTGGGGCTGACAACACCAAGTCAAGGGTTAAGATCCCCTTAGCAGTCATCTTTAAAAAAAAAAAAAAAAAAGAAAGAAAGAAAGAAAAAGTTTGTTGTATGGAGTCACTATTGAAATGGATGTACCTGGATTGTCAATGGCCAAATGACAGACACTTTGAATTGGTTGTGTTCAAAACAAAACATTTTAGGAAGCTCTCATCTTAAACAGCTGTCTTTTTAGGAATGTATGAAAAGATTAACGTAACAATTAGTCTTTAAAGTTTCCTTAGCAAGATTACAAAGCAGAAATTAGCTTTAAAACAACATTAAAGTCCTTTGTATGCACAGACTGCCTGTTTGGATGCCCTGCGGGATTCATAAAAAAGGCACTCTAGCCTCTGGTCTAGTTAAGAATTCAGTGCTTTCACCCAAGCAATCCGGTGTAAATCCCTTTAAAATGTTACCATCCAGGAAATTAGCAGAGATTGAATATGAAACAGAATTAAAATTCTTTAGACCCATTACAAATTCCTTTAACTCAGGAGAGAAAACATAAGAATTTGTTTAAATTGTTTTGAATTATGTGTATGATTCTGTGTGTGTGTGTGTTTTAAGTTTATTTATTAACTTTTTTTTTACATTCTATGTTGTTGTGGAGCAGTTGGGGAGGAAGGGGAGAGGGGAAAGGGGAAAGAAATAGGGTAGGAGGAAGGAGGAGGGGTGGGTTAAGGCCTGTGGCACCACCCTCATTCCTTCATGGATCTTTTGTCCACCCTGACAAGCTGTGGAAACATTCAGACCCACAACTTAGTCCACAGCCCATATAAATCTGACCTCTAATAACAGGAAACATGCCCTAAGCTCTTTCTTGGGAAAACTTACATTCTTTCTTTCTACTTTCAGATATAAATTTGCTACCTTGTTTTCTCTAAAATGGGATAAGAGCATCTGCCATGTGGGACAGGTAAACTTGAGACACTGTTTGAATACAACTGCCCTTTTAAATTAGTGAGTTTTATATTATACTAGTCCCATGGCTAACATTCTAACTCAAAGTTATAAGATCTTTGTTTCTGTGTTTTTATGTATTTGTGGTATCTACATGTATGTTTGTATATTTGTATATACATATATTTGCATATTGTCTACATGGTACCAAATTGGCTCATAAATAAATTAGTTTAAATGTTTTTGAATTTCACATGACTTTAGAAATCTTCGGTAAATAAAGCTAGTTTTTAAATTACTGGTAAAATAAAATAGAAATGCTTTGAGAATTTAGACATTTTCCCTAAGTTTATGCTGTCTCTGCTAGATGCTTAAGATCAAAAAACTATTGTTTTTATGATATTTTTGATACATGTTTAATTTGTTCATGAGCTAAGACTGTGAGGACTTGCTGCTGGGCTCCGCTGAAGCTTTATATACCTTTGCTGGAGGTTTATGTCCTTGGTTTCAGCCTCTGAGTTCTGGGGTCTAGACAGGTAGCAATGGTTAGGCCTGGAGAAGTATGTGTTCACTGCACCTGGGCCACCAGCAACAGGGCAGAGCCAAGCCCAATATGGTCCCGTCCTCCCTGTCCCAGCTCTGCCACCTGGCCGTGCCGGGATGTGTCATATCCTACAGGCATCACCCTTTGTAGCTCTGTCTTCTGTCTTGGGCTCTGTACCTGGTAAGTAAATCCAGATGGGCCATGCCCTTCATGGCTGCCCCAGGTTCCATATGGATACTAGAGACCCAGGATGACTAGGGAGAGATTGGGAAGGGTATCTATGTCCAGTATCTCAAAGACTGGTTGACATAGGCTTAGCTTGCTTTTGCTTTTTCAAAGGAAAAAAAAGCTTAAAATGGCTAGCTTTGTTTTCCATGAGTAGTTCAAATGTAATTATTAAAAATGAGCAAATTAGGTAAATGTGAATGGGATAAACATTTATAAATGAACTTGCCAAAGTTTCAAAATCCTTTAAGTAATTTCAAATCTTAAAGTCATCTTATGTTAAATTAAGTAATAGATAATTATAAAATGTCTGAGTCTTCTCTAAGTAAGTTAAAAGACAGAAAAATTAATTATTAAAGAATAAGTTTAAGTTTCTATACTCCCCCCCCCCTTTTTTTTGTCTTTCTTCTTGTCCGGCAACGGATCGCAACCCTCAGTGTCGCGCCCGTACTGGACCAGGACCAGCAACGGAATCGCAACCCTCGGTGTTGCGCCCGCACCTTGCTCAGCCAATGAGCGGGAACCGGTCTGTATGTGGGATCCAAACCCTCGGCGGGAGCGCTGCCGCGCTCCCAAGCGGCGCACTGTAGCAGTGCGCCACCGGGCCGGCCCCTTAAGTTTCTATACTTTGACGTCTTGCTTTTGTGTGGTAAATATATTTAGAACTGCTAAAAAATTAAGAAAAGATATCTAGAATAGAAATTATGAAATAATTTTCATCTAGAAATACTGATATCAAACAGTTCAAAACTGCTTCCTAGGTTTTACACTGGAAATCAGGGTTACTAAGAGTTAAAACTGTAGTTAGCATATGTAATTAAAGCTACTAGATATAAGAGAAACAATTCTGTATACAGAGTATATAAAAAAGGTAAGATACATATGGTAAAGGTTATAAAGAAAGCATGAGGATATAGTTTTTGTTAAAAAATATAGTTATTTGTGTAAGTTCCTGTTTTGGGAACAGGATACAATTAGTAACAGTGGATATGTTACCAAGGCTTTGACTAAAAAGTCATATTTTCAGATATGACTAGACAACTTTAATGAACTGAGGTGGATTTCATAAAGCCAACAGACTTAAAAAAAGACTGGCCTGTTACCTTGTCTACGCTGTTCCTTTACAAGGTTTCTGGCCTTGCAGTAAGTAAACAATGTCATTTTATGACAGGCCCAAGAACATCAAGAAAATAGAAACTCACTCAGGTACTGAAGGAGAAACCCAATGGTAAGTCTTTGGCTTGGCTTCCTTAGCTTTGAGAGGTTTTTTAAAAGTCTAGCCTGAAATTTCTTAAGAAAAATCTCCCACAAAGCTGTATTAGTCCATTTTGTGGTGCTATAACAGAATCACCTAAGACTGAGTAATTTATAAAGAACAGAGGTTTATTTGGCTTACGATTCTGGGACAACTACATCTGGCACAGGCCTCAGGCTGCTTCTACTCATAGCAGAAAGTGGCAGGCAGCTGGCAGCTATAAGCAGATCACATGGCGATAGGAAGCAAGAGAGAGAGAGAGAGTGGAGGTGCCAGGGTCTTTTAAACCACCAGCTCTCACGGGAACTAATAGAATGAGAACTCACTCAGGACCCCTTCTCCCAAGGAGAGCATTAATCCATTCATGAGGGATCCACCCCATGACTCCAACAGCTTCCAGCACTGCCACATTAAGGATCAGATTTCCTCATGAGTTTTGGTCGGGACAACACATCCAAACTCTATCATTCCGCCCCTGGCCCCCTAAAACTTATGTACTCTCACATACAAAATACAATCATTCCATCCTAATAGCCATTGTCCTGGCTATTAGCATCTGGCTGCCTCACAGCAAAGCCAATGTCTTTACCAACCAGTTTATCTGCTTCACTCTTGCATTTTCCTCCTGCTCTGTGCTCCTCTACCACATGGCCAGCCTGCAAATTTTCAGAGTCTTTACGCTCTGCTTCCCTTCTAAATTCTGGCTTTACATCATGCCTTTACCACCATAACTCAGAGTAGGCTGTTAAAAGTAACCATGCAGCTTCCTTAATGCTTTGCTGCTTGCAAATTTGTTCTGCCAAACATTCTGATTCACAACTCTTAAGTCCCACCTTCCATACAGTCCAAGGGCAAGGGACACAATGCAGCCAAATTCCTTGCTATGGTGTAGCAAGGATTATCTTAAAAGTAACCATGCAGCTTCCTTAATGCTTTGCTGCTTGCAAATTTGTTCTGCCAAACATTCTGATTCACAACTCTTAAGTCCCACCTTCCATAAAGTCCAAGGGCAAGGGACACAATGCAGCCAAATTCCTTGCTATGGTGTAGCAAGGATTATCTTTTTTCCAATTCCTGATAAGTTCCTCATTTCTATCTGAGACCTCATCATCCGCATGGCTTTTATTGCCCAAATTTCTATCAGCATTCTGGTCACAACCATTTAACCAATCTCTAAAACGTTCCAAATATTTTCTCATCTTTTTGTCTTCTTGTAAGTCCTCCAAACTCCTCCATCCTTTTCCCAATACCCTGTTCCAAAGCTCCATCCACATTTTCAGGTACCTGTATAGCAACACCCCACTCCTTGGTACCAATTTTCTGTATTAGTCTTTTTGTGTTGCTGTAACAGAAATACCTGACACTGGGTAATTTATGAAGAAAAGAGGTTTATTTGGTTCATGATTCTGGGACAGATGCACCTGGCATGGGCCTCAGACTGCTTCTACTCATGGCGGAAAGTGGCAGGCAGCCAGCAGGTACAAGCAGATCATATGATGAGAGGGAGCAAGAGAGAGAGTGGAGGTGCCAGGGTCTTTTAAACAACCAGCTCTCGCAGGAACTAAAAGAGCAAGAACTCACTCAGTCCCCTCCCTCCAAGGAGAGCATTAATCCATTCATGAGGGACCCACCCCCATGACTCAAACAGCTTCCAGCACTGTCACTTTGGGGATCAGATTTCCACATGAGTTTTGGTGGAGACAACACACCCAATCTCTATCAAAAGCCAACCTGAAAAGAGTCTATATGATAAACCACTATTCTTGCTGAAATAATCAGGCCTGAGACTAAAGTTATTCTGCAAATGAATTAGTCCTCTCATAAATATCTTCAGTAAAAATGGGGAACTAGAGAGAAAAAAACTATGTTCCAGAAGAAAATTAAAGTGCAACTGTTAATAGGTTCTAGCCCTGTCCATTGTTTTTGAGTTTTAATTATCTGAACTGAATCCCAAATTTTTAATTTCCTCTAATATCTGGCTGTAACACTCCAGACTAATGCTTCCAATTTTTCTCCCACCATTCTGACTGAGTCACTGAAGTTAAAGCTGCTCATTCCTCAAGCCCTCCAAGCTAAAACTGGATTGGGCTGGCCTGTGGCTCACTCGGGAGAGTGCGGTGCTGATAACACCAAGGCCACGGGTTTGGATCCTATATAGGGATGGCCAGTTAGCTCACTGGGTGAGCCTGGTGCTGACAACACCAAGTCAAGGGTTAAGATCCCCTTACTGGTCATCTTTTTTTAAAAAAAAACTGGAT
Source organism: Galeopterus variegatus (assembly GCF_000696425.1). Lineage (NCBI taxonomy): Eukaryota > Metazoa > Chordata > Mammalia > Dermoptera > Cynocephalidae > Galeopterus > Galeopterus variegatus. The sequence goes on along the minus strand of NW_007726281.1, from coordinate 553,383 downwards.
CATTTGATATATACTTCAGAGAAGTCACCACAGAAACTTTAATATATAAACAACCTTTGTGCCTGTTGCTGTGTGGACTATTCAGAAAGTTCACTGAAACACCTGATTCGAACTGCAATACAGGAAAATGTGACAGACTGCCACTAACCTTCTCAGCTTACTGGTCTCCAGACTGAGAGATTAGCTTATAGAATGCTCCAGAAATTAACCTTTGTTTTTTGTTTGTTTCCATGGAAATTCTTCTTATTAAGAATCTGTTTTCCAGGCCGGCCCAGTGGCGCACTCGGTAGAGTGCGGCGCTTGGGAGCACGGCGGCGCTCCCGCCGAGGGTTCGGATCCCATATACAGACCGGTCCGCTCACTGGTTGAGCGCGGTGCGGCCGCAACACCGAGGGTTGCGATCCCATTGCCGGTTGCGGTGCGGGCGCAACACTGAGGGTTGCGATCCCGTTACCGGTCACGAAAAAAGAGACAAAAAGGAAAAAAAAAAAAAAAAGAAAGAATCTGTTTTCCTACAGCCAATATTGAGGCCTAGCTTTGAGAGTCTTGAGAACCCTTCTGCAACACCATCTTCTACAGTGAGACACAACTGTTTATTTTTTTTATTTCTTTTTAAAAAGATGACTGGTAAGGGGATCTTAACCCTTGACTTGGGTTGTCAGCACAACGCTCTCCCAAGTGAGCTAACTGGCCATCCCTACATAAGGATCTGAACTCACATCCTTGGTGTTATCAGCACCACACTCTAAGTGAGCCACAGGTCAGACCTAACAATGAGACACAAATGTTTAACTGTACTGACCTATTCACAGGAATGGGAGACTGGTTTAACAAAATCCTCTGCCACTCAGCTACTAATTTTTTTCTCTACACAGCAACCAATTCAGAAAAGTTTCAGACAGGGTCTATATGATAGACCAGTTGGGGTGAAGAAAACTATTTCCCAAAATACGGCACTATGGCATGCTGAGTACTTTTAAAATTAAAAGGCAAGTCTCAGGGCCAGTTAGCTCTCAGCTGGTTAGAACATGATACTGGTAACACCAAGGTCCCTATGCCAGCCAGCAAAAAACAAACTAAAGAAATAAGCCTCAGAATCAAGGTCCCTCTGACTTTTCTTGTTCCCCTCACCCCAAGTGCATGGAGGGACTTTCTCTGGAATTTCTTTATCTGACTAACAGAGCCTTCCAAAAGAAATGCAACTGTCTTAAAATCCCCTCCTTAGGAATCTCATCAGATAACTGGGGAAAAAAAACCCAAAGTGAAAAGAGAAACAGGAAGGAGATCTTTTCACAAGATAATATCTGACTCTTGGACTCATTCAAATTCCATTCAATCATTTACTGTCCCTCAAAACAGTATGGAGGTTACCCAAAAAATTGTAATCCAGCAGTCCCATTTTTGGATATATATCCAAAGGAAATGAAACAAAAATTTCAAAAAGATATCCGCACTCCCATGTTCACTACAGCATTATTCACAATAGCCAAAATATGGAATCAACCTATGAGTCCACCAATAGATGAATGGATAAAGAAAATATGGTATATATATATATATAATGAAATACTACTCAGCCTTAAGAAGGAAATCCTGTCATTTCCAACAATAGGGATGAACCTGCAGGACTCTATGTTAAGTAAAATAAGCCAAGAACAGAAAGAGAAATGCTGCATGACCTCACATATATGCAATCTTAAAAAGGTGAACTCACAGAAGTAGAGAGTAGAATGGTGATTACCAGGGGCTAGGGAGAAAGGAAAGGTGAAGAATTAGGATATGTTGGTCAAAGTGCACAAAATGCACTTAAACACAAGGAATAAGTTCAAGGGATCGACTGCACAACATGGTGACTATACCTAATAAGAATGTAAAAAAAAACCTTACACTTATTCTCAACTTGCTTTAAGTTATCATAGATTTTATATATACATATATATATGAAATAGGTTGCAAAACCTTTAAAATGGAAAAAAATGCCTTCATATTTACATAAAATACATTTATTCTTAGATGAAGCTAATATAACACATTACAATTTGACTTTTAAATTTTATATTTTTATTTGTGAAAACTCACTAGAAATCTTAATAATGAAATATGTTCCCAAGTACAAAAAATCAGGGGAAAAAAAACCTTACCATTCTTGCTGACATCCAGCTCCCTGAGATTAATAAGATTTGCGATAGATGCTGGTAACGTTGTTAAATCATTGTCTGGCAAACTCAGTTTGTGTAGAGACTGACAGTTAAAAAGTTGCTATTGAAAAAAGGGAAGAAAGGATTTGGATTATCTTGTAAGTTTCCATAAATATTCCACATACTAACTTTATACAAATAAATATTACTAATTGTATTAAAATTGAATAAGTTATACCTACACTAATAGAGGAACGATCTCTCATTGTTCTGGTTTTGCTATTATGGATTTCAATACAACTGAACTATTCAGAATGATTTTACATCCTCATACTTCTACTCTAAGCAAATTGCACTTACTGAGTATAAGTATATGGATGTTTTCTCTGTTGAGGTAGTCAAAAAATAAGTGGCTGTTACATATGATAAACTTTGGATCTTACCTTTCAAACAAACTTACTTCAAAATGAAAGCCATATTTAAGAAGAGCATTCTTCCAAAAACGTAAAGGAGGTATAAGATAAATGATTTAGTTACTCGCACTGTTACAGCAAGCCTTTCTTTTTTCTTTTTCTTTTCTTTTTTTTTTTTTTTTGTCTTTTTCGTGACCGGTAAGGGGATCGCAACCCTTGGTGTGCTGTTGCCCACACCGCGCTCAGCCAGTGAACGCACCGGCCATTCCCATATAGGATCCGAACCCGCGGCGGGAGCGTCGCTGCGCTCCCAGCGCCGCACTCTCCCGAGTGCGCCACGGGCTCAGCCGGAGCCTTTCTTTTTTCAACACAGCCCCCAGACTGAGACCCTAAGTGGTGATTACGAAAGAAGACTAGTCTTTGTCTTCCATATTCTCCAAAACTGGCTAAGGAAGATAATTTACTTGCTGAACAACAACATATAAGGAAGAATAATAAATTACAAAACTCCCTACCACAACCTATGCACATAATTCACAAACCATGCAACCAACAACCTTTGATATTTTATCCATAGCCATATACAAAATTTCTCTATAAGATAACCTAGGATAGCAGTGGCTTTCAAAATGTTTTTATAACATTTAGAGGGGAGGGGGAGCCTTTTGCACACTGCCACCCAGAATGTATTCATATACACACCAAAGTATAAAACAAGTATTTCATGAAACAATGGCTGTATACAACACACTCTATTTTGTATTCTATATAATTAGAGTTATCAGATTAAATACAGGATGCCCAATTACATGTGAATTTCAGAAGACAAATAATTTTGTAGTGCAAGTATATCCTATATATTGCATGAGACACACACAAAAAATTTTTTCTTGTTTATCTGAAAATTCTGATTTAACTGAATGTACTATATTTTGATTTTCTAATTTTATCAGTCCAAATTATAGTTCATTTTTCAAAATGCTGGCCACATGCACTAAATTGATTTTACAAGCCATGGATAGGTCTCCCCCCAGTTTCAAAAACACTGCTATTTGGATGGCAAAAGATCCTAACAAATTGCAGCTTTTCCATAAAACACAGGAAATTGAGTGCAAGATAAAGAGGTACTGGAATTTAAGAAGAAAAAGTACACTAAAAAATTTTAATTAATCGGCCAGCCCGTTGCTCACTCAGGAGATTGTGGTGCTGTTAACACCAGTGCCATGGGTTCGGATCCTATATAGGGATGGCCGGTTAGCTCACTGCGTGAGCATGGTGGTAACAACACCAAGTCAAGGGTTAAGATCCCCTTACTGGTCATCTTTTAAATTTAAAAAAAAAAAATTTAATTAAGAAACAAGGTGAAAGTTTAAGAATGTCATAAACTAGCTTTCTCTTTCCAGTTGTTACTAGATTTCAGAAATAGGAGCTCTCCAAAACCTTCCCAAATAAATAGAGAAAAATAGAATGCTACCTCTAAAAGGCTGTTTAACAATAAAATTATCATGTGGTAACTAAAAGGACAATTATCCTCAACTATTACAGTGCACATCAATGTCTTAAAATTCTCAAAAGACAGTATTAACATACCTTTGGAAGCTCTTCAATCTGATTAGCATCTAAATAGAGCTCCTCCAAAGTTTTTTCAAAAGTAAAAATCTCCTTTGGAACCTGTTCCAAACTGCAATGAGAATAATCAAGAGTAGTGACAGTCTCCTCTTCCCCTCGTAAACAGCGACATGGTACCAACCGCACAAACAAACTTCGTTTTGTAGTCATTTTTAGACACTGCAATATACAAATAAAAATAAATTTAATTAAAACATACACATTAATAACGTACAATTTCAGAACAAATTATTCCAATTCACTAATCACAATTCATATATCACAAACAAATTACAACTCCCACTATTACACATACCAAATGGAACTCATTTAACATTGCTTTAATACCCATATTCATAATCTACTGGATTTCAAATTAAACTGAAGCATTTTAGGACTTTCAGAAAAAAACTCAGTTAACCAACCATTTATATGCTTCTCCATAAACCGTACTTTATGAGTCTGCTTCTTAGTTCTCGACAAGAAAAACTCTAATACAACAAAGATTTTTCTTTAATTTCTGGCTCTAATAGTTCTATGTTTCTTAAGAACTTGATTGTGTGCAGTTTTCAGTGGGAATTTAAAGATATTTTCAGGTTTTCCTAACACTCTAACTGCATTATTCTCCCACATGAAAACTCCCAGTTACCCCAAGTCTATTGTTTCAATTAAATATTGCCTTATAGTTTTTCTAAAGAGCTTTTAGGTCTTAAATGCGTCTTAGGTTACACTCTGGAGCATAAACTTGCTTTCAAATTAGTTGAGGGAAAGTTAATTGAGACTTCAAATTAATTGAGGGAAAAGGCTAATTCTGAATTAGTGAAGATTCTCAAGGACAATTTTATTAAGTACACAATGTATGTATATAGGTTAATTCCAACTAGGCTAACATTATATTAACAAAGAAAGATATATTTCAATAAGTAAGAATGACTGATAAGTAGTGTTATCAATTCTTTGTACATAAAATGATAAATTCTTGCCCTAGACAGAAGACTCTATTAAAGTATTACTTTAACCTAGTGCCAAGACTAGGTTAAGGTCAGTGAGACCTCAGGCACAGAATATAAGAAGGCATCAAAAAATATAATAATCAAGACAGATGTCTTCATACAATATCTTTTTAAAATAAAAATTACTGAAAACTAATCCATTTACAAACATGTCAAATGTTTATATAAAGAAAGACAGGATCAGTGTTACTGATTTTTCCTTTTGCCTCAGGTTCCAATATGGCACTGCTTCTAACTCTTCTACCTCGACTAAAATGATATTCTTAAAGTGTTAAGACAACAAGTAGAATAAGTTATTTCCCTTGCAATGTTTTTTAAAATCTGACTATTCTTACTCAATTACCATATAACAGGCATTGTGCTAAGCACCTCAGATAAACTATACGCATATTCTCATTTCATCCTCACTACAACTTTCTAAGACATGTACCTACTATTAGCCCATTTTTCCATAAATAAACTGAGTCTAGGCTCTCTCATACTGCTTCTCAATATGTAATAATACGTACTTTAATTCAGGTGCTCAAAATGATCCAAGTTCAAAAGGTCTTTGCTACATACTTCTTCAGGTTTTACAAAAATAAACTAAGATATCATATATCAAATGTTTCCATCTAAAATCTTTGTCAACAAATATCCTAAAAAGTTTACTGAATACTTACTAACAATCTATGTTTATATAAAGGCATGTTTCACAGATAAGAATAAAAACAGTTCATGTAATAAGAAGAATTTAATTGCTAAAGAGTTTAGTTTATACTTGTATGCTTATGACTGCATATAAAAATTCCAAAAATAAATAAAAAATTTCTTGTTCTAGACAGTTTAAGAATACAACTGAAAATGACTTAAGAACAATGGGAAAGAATCTGCTCTGTCCAATATGGTAGCCACTAGACACATGTGGCTATTTAAACTTAATCAAATAAAATTTAAAATTTGTTTTTCAATCACACTAACCACATTTTAAATTCTCAGTAGCCACGAGTGGCTAGTGGCTAAAATACTGGATCAAACAATGGTGGTAGGAGGCCTCAAACTATTATTCTGGCACACCTTATTATAACTATTGTATATTTGAATTTTGTAATTTCATAATATCCAGGAACTTGAAAGCTATGTCCTAAAAAATCCACTTCCCCAAAACTATTCTGCACTTGGGAACATAATGCCTAGCTAAGGATAAAGAACATAAAATGTTATTACCAAATATATGTGATGTAAAAGAGCATATTTATTTTAGGTGTGATACGCAGCACTTGAGACATAAGGAGATTTACACGGTAGAATAAGTGATAATAAAAGATAAAACAACCTCCAAGATTTTTCGGTAGAGCTAATCATGTTGCCAACAAATAGAAATTATAAAACTTCTCAGAAAGGGCAAAGAGTTCAGGAAAAAAAAGATTAGATGCTTGGCTCTAGAAAGCTGAACATAGTTTACATCTCAAAGAAAAACTTCCTGTGGACACAGGCTGTCAGGAGAGCAGCATAAACCTCAGATTAAATTCAGTGGGCCGGGCACCCAAACACAATGGACCCCAATTTTAATCAGTCCTGGAGATGAAAGTAGTACAAACTAAAAAATGCTGATTGATAAGAAAGAAGAGGAGCCTTCATCCTTGAGGGCAAGAGGAAGAAAGTACCATATTAAAGAAAAGTAAATGAGCAACAATATCCAAAGAGATCCTCGCTCACACAATAAAACAAGGAAGTAATCTAAAAGGGAGAAAGCCTAGAATTTTAGTGATGTGATAAGGGCCACTTTATAAATCAGAAGTAACACTGCAGACATAAGAATTTTCTAATCACAATGGAAGAAAAACAGTCAACCCAGAAGGGACATAATAATAAGCCAAAAACTTTCTAACAAAAGAAATTAAAGTTACTTACCACTGGGTTGAATTTATTTCCCTGATGTTTCTTAATTGAGCCAACATTCTATGGAAAGCAAAAAGAAAACCAAAGTTAACAAAAATAGATCTTTATGACTCTAAGGAACATCTCTTCTAATTTCTAATTTTCTTCACAGATTCAGATCCCCCTACTGGCCAACTGCCAAAAAAAAAAAAAAACAAAATTTTTTCTCTCTCTCTCCCTACTGGCCAACTGCCAAAAAAAAAAAAAACAAAATTTTTTCTCTCTCTCTCTTTTTTTTTTTTACCTTAAAAGTTAAAGTTCTCAATTGACCATTGTAACCCGAAAATAATTAAGACCAAACATTCAAACCAAAATATTAGTTTCTTAAAAAACACAGACAAATTTGCTAACTTCTAAATGTTAGCTTCTTAACAAGTGAATTTTCTTTGATACAGCTGTAAACTATTGAAAGCCCTCATCTATATTTTAAAAAAAAAAAAAAAAACACAAAACCCCAAACACCCATTCACCCAACTTTTTTTTTTTTGGTGGCAGCTGGCAGGTACAAGGATCCAAACCCATGACCCTGGTTTTATAAGGCTGCACTCTCACCAACTGAGCAACCAGCCACCCTATACCCACAATTAAAATACCATTTATTTGAACTTACTGAGAAATAATAAAACTTTTCCATGCAAATAAACTCTAATCACAAATTATATTTAAATTTAGTAGTTTTTCATGTTCTATGTGTCAGGCACTTTTAATTGCTTCTTGGATTTATTCCCCTTTTTAAGAATCTTGACTATTGAGGGCAATAACAGACCCAGCTTTTGAGCTTTCCAGGCCTGGAGAGGTGAACAGAGGTCCTGTGATCAGTTAAGATCAAAAACTTGTACTTGAAAGTCTGCTTTGGGGGTAGAATGGGAGTTGGTTCTGGGAAAACATTTGCTTTCCTGATAAAAGGCCACAAATGTGTCTGACACCACCAGTCTCCCATTTTTCTAGCCTTGAAACTGTACAAGATGTCTAGAGCTGAAACAACCATCTTATTACCATAAATCAACAAGCATGAGGATTAAAAGCCAGCCAATAAATAACACTGATAGAGTAGAAAGGCAAAACAAGATGGAGTTTCTAGTAGCACTGCTAAGCAGCCGAACCAATGCTAACTACTGCCTCCTTCTGGATTTCTTGGTATGTGAGAAAACTCAGTTCCTTATTTGCTTAAGCTATTGCTAAGTTTTCTGTACTTGTAGCCAACACATTCCAAAGTCAGAAAGCCTAAAACCAAAAACAAATGGCCTTAATAAAAAGAATATACATCATAATCTTTTTATTGAAAATTAAGAGTAATATCCACAAATATTCAGAATTGTAAAGTCACCCTAAATGTACTGAGCTATTTGTCCTCATGCCAAATTTTTGAAGGCTTCTGAGTTGTTCAACTTCTTCATGAATTCTACATGTACTGCCCACCACAAAAATATACCTTTGTGTATAGCAAGCAAAGATGACTGCTAAACCTTTTGTTACTCAACATACTCCCACATTTTTGTAGAACTGGAGCTGCCAGTAAACTGAAATGGAATAGGACCATGGTAGGAACAGGTTGCAGAAAAGAGAGATGAGATGTTTGTGTTTAAAAACTGTAGTTTGAAATGCCTGAAAGATACTTGAGTGGAGTCCTGAATAGGCAGCTGAATATGGGCATTCAGAGATGTTGGGAGAGAACAAAGCTGAGAACATAAATTTAAAGGTCATCTGCTTATAGATGATATTTAAAGCAATTAAATGATGAAATCATCAGGAGCATGAGGGTAGACAGAAAAGAGAACAGATCCAATGACTGAGCCCCAAAACATTATAAAATCAGGGGTCAGAGACAGAACTAGTAAAGGACACTGAAGAGAAGCAGTCAAGTAATGCAAGAAAAAAAACTGTGATATCCTAAAAGCCAAGTGAAAAAAATGTTCCAAGGATGAAGGAGTTAATTATCTCCGTTCATGAGGACTTAGAATTGCCACTATGTATTAATGTAAAAGTCACTGCTCATATCTTGACGAAAACACTTCTAGAGGTGAGCCAAAACACTGTTTGAAAGGGATTCAAGAAAGAACAGGAGAAATGGATAGAGCAAATAAAAACAGGTAGTTTGATATGAAGGACATTAGAAAAACAGCAGTTGCCAGAACAGAATTATGAATCAAAAGACACAACAGTGGATTTGCAGACAGATGGGAATAATCTAGAAAAAGAGCCCTTTGGCAAATTTTTATAAATAGGATTTGTGCAACCATTAATAGCAAAACCTCCCGCCAATTAAAAAAAGCTGCTCATATGAAAGATAACACATAAACCTTGAGTGTAACTGTATAACTAGCTTAATAAAATTCACTCCAGGAATTTTTCAAAAATACACATTACCGCACCCTCTCCTCTAGAGATTCTTCTGATTTAGATTAGATGTAAAATTCTATATTCTTCATCTTAAGCAAAATGCTCATGTGATTCTTTTTTCCAACACATAGTTTCAATGATAATCAATACATAATCAATCTTATTTCATCTATACCAAAGGCACCATTGTATAGATCACACTCATAGTTAGAAGATCAACACTTAGGGCTAGATCAATATCAATGTCTGGCCCCATTAACCCATTTCTAATCCAGTAGAGTGCTGAGAGTGTCTTCAATACAAAAACTTTAACTTTTGTGTCAAACCTTGATTAGCCTAAAAAAAATTACTGTGCAGTGAAGTGGTAGACATACATACTAAAGTTACTAAGGAGTTTCCACATGTGCAGAAATTTCCACTTTTACATTTTAGATGTAATTTACATAATAAAATAAACACAGTCTAAGAGTATAGATGGCACATGTATACTTCCATGTAACTAACAGGAATCAAGATACAAAACATTTCCATAAACATAGAAGGTTCACACTTGCCCTTTCCAGTCAATACCCTGACCAAGGCAACCTGTACTGAATAAAGGTGCTATAATATTTGTGTGCAGTGTTAAGAGAACACAGGCTTTCGCTCTGATGGGTAAATATACGGGAATGAATTGATGTGTCATAATCTATAAGTATGTTCAATTTTATTTTTAAAACCATTGTTTCACAAAGTGGTTCTTATTTAACACTCCCAGCGACAAGTTTCAACTACATCCTAATCAACACTTGGTATTCTCAGTCTTCCTTAGTTTTAGCCTACGCAGTGGGTGTGTAGCAGCATTTGATTGTTTTTATTTTATATTTCTCTAATTACAGATGGTGTTGAGGAGCCTCATCTGGACCTGTACCTCATCATTTAGGTGATGAAATAGATACAAATCTTCATACTTTATACTTAATGGCATAAGACTTTTGGAGAAGAGTGATCAATTTTTGTATATGGGAGGAATGCAAATTATTGTGCAAGAGGGTACAATGTGTTGGGAAAACAATTCTCCATGAACTACTCACATTTCTGCAGGGTCTGAGCCCTCTGAGCAATGTCATTAAACAGCCAATTTAAGATGCTTGTCTAAAGAGACTGAGACAGTCTACCTTCCCCTCTCCAGAAAAGACTTGGTTTATATGCACAGTATAGGATGGACAGGTTACCAGTGGTCCTAAATAAGATTGGGTTTCCTAATTTGGGGTTCTTCTCCTGCATGTGCAGGTACCATCTGACCCTCACCTTAATCCCCAAGATTAACGCTCAGGGAACTAACAAAAGACATTATTCCAGTTGCTGCTTCTGTAGTGAGTAATTTTAAACTCTTCTTCTCTTATCTACTGGTCTTATGTTTTCTGGCAGGCTTAACTTTTGTCACTTGTAAGTAGGGTAAAGCTTTCAAGTAGGATAAAATCTCTCTGAGTTAATCACTGTAAATTGAAAAACATGGTCACAATGTTTCACACCACCTAAAAGACAGACATGGAATCTATTTCCCCATCCCATGAATTTGGGTTGGTTTTGTGATGCTTATCTCTATCAACTTGATGTGGAAGAAGCTTTGTTAAGCAAGTGACATAACTTGCTGAACAAAATTTGTTGAATTTGTTTTAAATGCTTTCTTAATTTCCCATTTATTTTTTTACCCATGGATTATTCAGAATTGTCTTCCTTAATTTCAAAATATTTGGTGATCTACTAAATCTCATTTTGCTACTGATTTCTAATTTAATTCCACCATAGCCAAAGAACACAGTAGTATGATTTCAAGCCTTTGAACAGTGCTGAGGCTTTTTGACAGCCCCAAAAAATGTCTATCTGGTGAATGCTCCATGTGCACTTGAATGTCACATTCTGCATGTTCTATAAATGTCAATGAGGTAAATAAAAATGGTTGATATTGGTGTTCAAATCTTCTATATGCTTACCAATTTATGGCATTACTTTCCTATAAATTACTAAAAAGTATTGAAATCTCTAAATATTGTAAGTTTATTTCTCCTTTTATTTCTATTTTTATTTCATGTATTTTGAAGCTCTTATAAAGTGAATACACACTTAGGATTCATATTTCTTAATGAATGGATCTTTTTATCACTGTGAGATTTTTTTTTTCTGTAATAATCCTTGTCTTTTAAGTATATTTTGCCTGATAGCACTGTAGCCATAGGAGCTTTCTTTTGATTAATGTTAATTTGATATATCTTTTGCCACCTATTACTTTTAACCAAATCTGCCTTTATATTTAAAGTGTCCATTTGTAGAAAGTACCTAGTTAAGTCTTACTTTTTCAGCCAATCTAACAATTTCTGTGTTTTAATGGTGGGCTCAGACCTTTATATTTAATGTAATTATTGCTATGGCATAACTTAAAGCTATCACATTACTATTTATTTTCTATCTGTTCTTTGTTCCTCTTTCCTATCTTCTAAATAAAATTATTCCATTTTATCTCCTTTTATGGTCTTTTAGCTATATTATTTTGGGGTTGCTCTAGGAATTTACAATATGCATTCTTCATTAATAATGTATCTTCAAATAATATACCACTTCACATAAAATCTAAGAACTATAAATGAGTATATGTACATTAACTTTCCTCTTGTGTACTACTGTATTATATTTTACTTCTACATATTATAAATTCTAATACATTGTTATTTTTGCTTTATACTATCCACGGTCATTTACATAAACATAAAAACTAGAAAACAGACTTTCATATTTATTCACACATTTACCATGTCCTGCAGTCTTTATTCCTTACTATAGATCTGTTAAGTCTATTTGATCAATTTTTTAATTCAAGATATATTTTTCAGTTCTAGAATCTGCATTTGGTTCTTTTTTAGAGTTTCTATTACCCAATCCCTCATACATTATCTGGTCAATTGTCTCAAAGTCCTTATCTTCTAATTCTAATAATTGGGTCATCTATACGTTTGCTTCTGGTCATTGTTTTCTCAATTATACAATCACCATCTCCTGTTTCTTTGTATGTTTCATAATTTTTTTATAATATTCTAACACTGTTTGTAAGATAAGTCAAAAATTAAGTATAATACTGTTTTGTTAAGTTTTATTTCCCAGAGAGTACCATAAGCTCTTTCAGCTTCTCTCACTTAGGATGGATGAGTGATAACTCAGATTTCTAGTAGAGTCAATTTGAGTTGGGACTGCTGCAGCTTTAATTAGATTGAATCCATCTGTGATCGGCCCAACCCCCAATCTTCCCACTACCAACCACAGCCACCTTTTTAATCTTGGCAACATTGAGGTAGAAGGATTTGGGTTGCAGTTACACTTTGTTTTGCGGCTGGCCGAGGTGGGGATCTGAACCCTGTGATCTTGGTGTTAAAAGGCTGTGCTCTTACCATCTGAACTAACCAGCCAGGACTACACATATTTTTAATTCAGTTTACCTTCAGATTCAACTCTAAGAGGGTCCCAAATTCCAAGCACCCTTAGAATTTGTAGTACTACACGATTTCTCTATGCTTTCCAACCCCATCCTCTACTGCTGCTGCTTCTTGGCAAAATGAAAGGGCATTAGATGGAATTATCAGGCTTAATTATTTGATTTTGCCTTTGGGGCTCTGTTAGATTCCCATCCGTTTCCTAAAGCCAACACTGTCATTCAAGGCTCAGATTATTTACCCTCATCCCTTCTAAATCTTTCCATTTATGCAGTCCTACTACTCCATCTGCCTATACTGATACCAGGCACCTGCCCCATGTAGGAAAAACCGCCACACTCATCTATGCAGAACTCAAATACCTCTGGAATTCAAATCACTAAAGCCTTCCGTAAGTCCACTGATTTTTGCTAGCCCTATTTTCAAAAGTGTAATTTTTACTTTCTCAGGCTTTTGTTGTTATTAGCAGGGGACCTAAGGCCTTTTGTGTCCTCCTATATCCTAAAGAAGCAGAAATCTCAGTAGATTTTCAGTGTAGATGAAACTTCTACTTACAGAAAAGATACTCCCATGGAAGATACACACTCTTACCCCTTTGTGGAGGAAAATTTGGTCAAGGCAGAAGAATCTGCGTAATTTTCCTCTATCTCAGTTTAAGAGGACTAATACAGTTTAAGAAACAAGAGGGCCTGAAATTATTTTTACAGAAAATGTCTTTCATTCCACAAGTGGAAATAAGACACAAATGCAAACATCCCAGACAGAATTAACTCTGAAAGACTGACATCAGATCATCCTATAATCTGAAGGAAGAAGTGGGAGAGAATGAATAAAGAAAACAGTTCAGGGGCCGGCCCGGTGGCGCACTGGATAGTGCGCCGCTTGGGAGGTGCGGCGGCGCTCCCGCCCGAGGGTTCGGATCCCACATACAGACCGGTTCCCGCTCGCTGGCTGAGCGAGGCGCGGGAGCAACACCGAGGGTTGCAATCCCGTTGCCGGTCCCCGGTCCGGTACGGGGGCAACACTGAGGGTTGCAATCCGTTGCCGGACACGGAAAAAAAAAAAAAAGAAAAAAAAAAAAAAAAAGAAAAAAAAAAAAAAAAAGAAAAAAAAAAAAAAAAAGAAAAAAAAAAAAAAAAAGAAAAAAAAAAAAAAAAAGAAAAAAAAAAAAAAAAAGAAAAAAAAAAAAAAAAAGAAAAAAAAAAAAAAAAAAAAAAAAAAAGAAAACAGTTCAATACGGCTCACAACCAAACTTAGGGAAGGTGAAAAAGACTGGAGGTCTGTAGGTAAATTTCACCTGTTTCTAAGCATAGAGTCAGCTCATTTTCAGCAATTGGTTAATAAAAGCTGTGCCAAGAGACATTTGTGGCAATATGGATTACAAACATGTATGTTCACATGTTGTTTAATGTGGTAGGGAAATTAAATCATGGCATTATTTCAAACCTAGAAATAGCTTTCTCATACAGTTTTGACTAGATTCTGAACTCTTTCCCATAACAAAGTCCTGTGGCAGGATTAACTTCCATACATGTATTTCTTCACTTCTCTTTACTTCCTAGGGTTTATGTCTATGCCAGAGTAATTCCTGGTAGTTCCTTTGTTCTCCTTTGTTCCTGCTAGTAACTTGTAACAACTTTTTTTTCCTCCATTAATTCATTAAGCATGGTCTAGGGAGCCTTGATAGGAACAGAACAAGATGGTCAAAATAACCAGAAAGAACATTAATTATCATGGGGAATGTTAAGTCTATCCCTATAAAGAGAAACAGTCTAAAATACTCCAAGGAACAAATGATTTTGATCACATGCAGCAATATGCTATACCAAGCAGGTATATATTTTTTCTCCCACCTTAAAAATAACCTCTCCTGAAAACATCTCTCTCCAGCTACCAACGAACCCATTACTGTTCCCCTTTACAGCAAATTCCTCAAACAAGTTGTCCATATTCACTATCTTCAATTATTCTATTAATTTTTCTTAAATCCACTCCAATCACACTTTTGTCCCATCATTTCAGTGAAGACTGTTTTTCAAAGGTCATCAATGGTCTGCACATTGCTAAATCCAATAGACAATCTAAGTTCATATTTCACTTGAGTTATTAAGTAGCATCACTTCCCCTCACTTTACAAATTTTCTTCATTTAACTTTCAAGACACCACACATCCTCCTAGTTTTTTCCCACACCACTGGTCACACTTCAGTCTCTTTTGCTAGTTGCTCTTTATGCCAAATTCTTAACACATTATAGTGGCACAGAACACAGATCTCGGCTCTCTTTTTATATACACCCAATACCCTTGGTGATCCCCAGTTTCAATTCTTGAAATATAATCAATTTTTTAAATACTAAGTACTTTAATGACTGCTGTCTTACTTGGATTCTCCCAAAGCAATGGCTGAGGTAAGGATCTGAGTAAAGAGTGTTTGTCTAGGAAAATGACCTGAGGGAACAGAAAGAATAAGACAGGGATGGCGGGAAAGCCAATACAGATACTCCTTGACTTATGACAGAGTTACAGCCCAATAAACCTACCATGAGTTGAAAATATTTTAACTTGGAAATGCATTTAATATACCTAACCTACCAAACATCATATTTAGCCCAGCTGACCTTCACAGTGCTCAGAACGCTTACATTAGCCTACAGTTGGGCAAAATCATCTAATACAAAGCCTATCTCATAGTAAAGAAATGAATATCTTATGTAATTCAGTGGATCCTGTACTGAAAGTGAAAAACAGAATGGTTGTATGGGTACTCGAAGTACAGTTTCTACTGAATGGGTATTGATTTCACAGCATCATATAGTTGGAAAATCCTGCGTCAGTATGTTGGGGACCGTCTACGTAAGGAATAGTATATTGTCAAAGTCATCTCTAAAGGTAATAGATGCTCATTCTACTTAAATCTCCTGAGAAGCATACAGAAGTTCTCTCAAAATTGTCTGCCTACAGGAGAGGCAAACTTTTATCCATCTGCTCCTGTCTCGCACTGAGAAGAGCAGTGGGAAAAAGCAGCAGCATTGCCTCTGTGGGCATTAACTACCAACCTAAGCCTGATAGGCCTGTTCTCTAATCTAGTAGCTTCCCACAGCAAAGAAATCACTGGAGCCAAAAATGAAAACAGTGTGCTTGAGGCAGGAAGCTCGGCCTGAAATGAGTCTGAGATTTCAGAGTACTATTTCTTGCAGCTGGGGTTAAAATCAAAGGTGTGCCAAGAGAATGTGACACAGGACAGCAGAAATATCTGCTACAACAAAGCCTGGACCACTCCCTGAAACGCAGACTTGCATATCCAACTCACCGTCCAGTGTCTCCATTTAGTGGAAGGATTTAAAGAAAAAAGCAGGAATTAATGATTTAGAAAAGAAAAAGTAAAAATGATGAATGAATACAAAAGCTAGTTCTGTTTTTGGTGGTAGTAGAGAAACATAAACATTAAGAACAGACTATTTCCCAGCAGATCTAAAGACACAAAACATACCAGTAGGAATCAGAATGGGAATTCAACAGCACAGATGTTTTAAAAAACAAAAAATTACTAAGTTCAAATAAATAGTGATGTGTTAGTATGTATGACTTTCTATTAAAATACAAATTATAAAATTTTCTCAAACAAAAAATTGTGGATGAAATAATGGATAAAGTTTGTCAAGATTACTTCTCTAAAAAATAACACGCACCTAAGTACTTGCAAACTTCCAAGGAACTGAATTTGATCACAAGGTTCAGAGCTCACAAGAAAAATGGAAAACTTTCCAATTCATGTTCAAAGTTAGCACAAAGTAACCATATAACATTCAACTCAAGAATACTTCAAAAAATCCTAAATTATATAAAAGCAACTCAAATGCACGAATAATAGTAAAACACAATTGTTTCTAGGAATGCCAAGATGAATAAACATGACAAAAATCTATTAACAATACATCACACAAACAGATGAAAATGGGGGAAAATGGATCTTCCTGGCAAACACCACAAGGGCATCTAAATAAAAGTGAACATCCATTCTGGACAAACATCTTGGAAAACCAGAAACAGGATATTCCCTCAATAAGAAACTAACTATCAGTGTCATGTTCAAGAATAAAAAAAGCAAAAACATTACATTCCCATTAAAATTAAAAAGAATATTAGCACTGTCAAGAAAGTGAAGACAACCCACAGCATGAAAGAAACTATTTGTGAATCATATCTGATAATGGATATATAAAGAACTCTAGCAACTCAATAATAAAAAGACAAAAAAACTTAAAAGTGGGCAAAGGATTTGAAAAGGCATTTCTTCAAAGATAAAACAAATGCCAAAAAGCACATATTTATGCTACCATCATTAGTGGAGGAAAATACATTTAGGGAAATACAGTCAAAACCACAATGATATACCATTTTATATCCACTAGGATGGCTATAATCAAGACAGGCAATAATAAGTGTCAGGAGAACATAGAGAAATTAGAACTCTCATACATTACTGACGGGAATATAAAATGGTGTAGCTGCTTTGGAAAACAGGTTGGCAGTTCCTCCAAAGTTAAACACAGTTACCATATGACCCAACAATTTCACTCCTAGATGCATAACCAAGAGAACTAAAAACACCATGTTCTCAGAAAAATCTGTAACTTATGTTCATAGCAGCATTATTCATAGTAACCCAAAAGTGGAAACAACTCAAATGTCCATCAACTAATGAATGGATAAGGGCCAGTTCATGGCTCACCTGGGAGTGTGGTGCTGACAACCCCTTACTGGTCATCTTTGAAAAATAAAAAAAAACAAACAAAAAAACTAATGAATGGATAAACAAAATGTTGTATATCCAGACACAAAGGCCACATATTGTGTGATTTCACATTTATGGAATTCCTCAATAGGCAAATCCATAGAGATAGAAAGTAGATTAGTAGTTGCAAGGAACTGAAAGAAAACAAGTCCCCATTTAGCTGAACCGTAACGTCTGAAGCCAGAATCTATGGAGCTGCTGCCATCCACCATATGGACACAGAAACAGAATGCTCATCATTGCTCATCTGAAGAGAGAAAAATATAAAAGAGTAATGGCCTTGGGTTCCTGATGGCTTTCCAGTTATTTGTTCTAATTCCTTTCTGAGGATACCTGCATTCTATTCTGTGTCCATAAGACATCGCTACATCCTTGTGATTACCCTTTTACTGGTTTCTGTTACAGGGGAGCATGGGGAGTGGCCGCTAATGAGTATGGAGTTTTTTGAGGGACTGATGAAAATGTTTTGGAATTAGATAGTGATGATGGTTGTACAACTCTGTAAATAAAAACTAATGAACTGTACATTTCAAGACGGTAAATTTTATTGTATGTGAATTATACCTCAATTTAATAATATTTGGCTCTCTTATGTATTAACACAATAGATTCCAAACTGATTTTCTAATCCAATTCAGTCAGCACCTGATCTTTTCCTTAAAATCATTTTTTTCACCTCCTCTCTTTCCCCTCTAAAAACTTAAACTATTTAGGGCCGAGGCCGTGGTGCACTCGGGAGAGTGCGGCGCTGGGAGCGCAGTAGCGCTCCCGCCGCGGGTTCGGATCCTATATAAGGATGACCGGTGCGCTCACAGCAGTGCGGCCGGTCTCAAAAAGGACAAAAAAAATAAAATTAAAATAAAAAAATAAAAACTTAAACTATTTAATCTCCCAACCTCCATTCTAATCCTAACTCACCTTTATACAACTTTACCACTGAATCAAATTCTCTGCTCAGGTGAGGCCTTTTACCTTATTAGACTCCTCATTCCACCTGCTTACTTCAATATACTAATTACCTCTTTAGTTCTTTAAGTAGTATTTTAAATGAAACTGACTATAAAATATTTTTACGCAGTGTCTACTGTCCTAGAAACTGAGCCAGACCTGTTGAAAAGCATGACCTGATTTGAGAATCCTCGACGTGAGTCCCATAGAATATGAAATTCCACCTCTAGTTATTTCTTCTGGGCTCTCTTTAAACAATTTCTATTAATATGCAAATTCACCTGGAAGAGACAAATCCCTAATTTTTTAAAATTATTTTTTAATTGACACATATTGATTATACATATTTATCAGGTACAGTTATATTTCAATACAAGTACACAATGTGTGATGATCAAATCAGGGTAATTAGCATATTTGTCATCACAAAAACTTATTTCTTTGTAATGACAGCATTTGAGTTCCTCTCTTCTAGTCAATTGAGAATGGCCCTAATTTCTCAAGGTGACTTTCTTTATAAGTCTATTTTTCCCTAAATTCAAGAAAAGAGAAACAACAGAGGAGAAGGAACCATGAGGAAACAACAGACAAAAGACTGATGAACAACAGACAAAAGATAGGCAAAACCCTGAGAGGCCAGCTTGAAATCCTCATTTTTCTGAAAGCTAACGTGTTCACTTCAGGGTTAACTTAGGCTGAGAATGATTACAAACATCACAAACCTTCCAAAGAAAAGTAAATCATTCTCAACACCTAGTTACAGAGGATTTTTAAAGGTTAATTAGCCATGCCCCGGTCCCAAGTCTGCACTCAGCCCAGCAACCTGAGGCAGGCAGGACCCCCCAGGGCCTTGGCCATGCACACCACCCCCCACACTTCTGCAACCAGGCCAGCAAAGGAGCCACACGTGGGCCAGCCCTATGCCCCATCTCCCTCCCACTCTCCACATCTTAGAATGTAATAAATTTTTTTTAAAAAGGTTAATTACTAACATATAAGTAAAACTTTAAAACACCACCACTTGATGAAAATCTCATTTTTTAAAAGTTTCACTTTTAATAGGATTCACATTTATTTTAGTCATAATACCTATAATTCTATTAAACCATTCAAACATCTCTTAGAACTGAAGACTCACTGATTTTGTTAGTATCACAGATGCAGAGACAAAAAGAGAAAAATTTAAGCTGCTTCTACTAATCAAATATTATTTTGAAAGTACTTTAAGTAATAAATACTCTTTAAATTTCTCTGTAGAAACTGCTGGGTCTTTACTGCCAAGTTGATTGACATATATTGAATCTGACAACCATCTAAGTTAGGTATTTTATGTACAATGAAATATAAGGCAAGGTCACAGGAGAAATAAGAGGTCTTAGATCCGAAGTGTAATAGCCCTTCTGTAACATCAATGGTTCTCAGTGAATGTAAGGATACCTTAATATCCAAAAATGCTGAGGACCCACATGAAAATAATTCCACTTTCAATATTCCTGTTGAAAAAACACTTATATGCATATGGATTTGGAGGGTTTTTCCTGCAATAAAACTCCATGGCCCATGGGTGGGAGTCATTCTAAAATTTCAACACTGAGATTTTGACTATACTAAGATGGACACCAGATACCCAAAAAACGACATAGCAGACACCTTTAGAACAGCTCCCAATTCACAATGACCCCTCCTTCCTCTGAAAAAAAAGTCACCACAAAGTACCTTTATGCAAATTTCAAAACTGCAGTGCAGCCCTATGAGTATGGGTAAACGACTTGGCAGGCAGACATGGGCAATAAGCAACCTGCCCAATACAGCAGCACTGCTCTGAGGGTTGTCCTCCTATTTGAAAGGGGTGGCTCCCTAACATCTATTTTAGTACCAGGTAACACTGCCCACCTAGTTGTAGCAGATTGGAAAAAGGATGGGCACCTGACTCAAGGTAGTCAATTATTTTCTTCTCCCCAGGATAACTAAGTGGAACTGAAAGAAAACAAGTCCCCATTTAGCTGAACTGTAACGTCTGAAGCCAGAATCTATGGAGCTGCTGCCATCCACCATATGGACACAGAAACAGAATGCTCATCATTGCTCATCTGAAGAGAGAAAAATATAAAAGAGTAATGGCCTTGGGTTCCTGATGGCTTTCCAGTTATTTGTTCTAATTCCTTTCTGAGGATACCTGCATTCTATTCTGTGTCCATAAGACATCGCTACATCCTTGTGATTACCCTTTTACTGGTTTCTGTTACTTTAATCTAAGGGGTCCTATTAATACACTTTACATATACCAAACCTTCTAAGCTGAAAATCTCTAAGTTCAAATAAATGAAAAATCAAATATAATTATAATCAATTATTTTGCAAATCACTCTATCTTTCCACCCATCCTCAAAGGCTCAATACACCTATTTTTCTAAAAAGGGAACTCTGTGTTCCAAAGTTGAAAGACCTAATCTGAAGACTTGACACAACACAGACCTTGTTTTTTGGGGGGTGGGGGTGGGGCTGGCCAGTAAAGGAATCCAAACCCATGACCTCTGTTACTAACACCATGCTCTCCCAAGTGAGCTAACTGGCCAGCCCTACAACACAGACTTTTAAACACTGAAAAAAACAGTCACATAATGAACAATATCTGTATAGACATAATCACTTCCAGATGCCTGACTCTGCCTTTTTCATTTCCCCCCAACCAGTTTAGAGCTATTCTCAAAGCTACTAGACTTCATGGGCACAGGAAAGTCCAACTTAACCACCTAAGTAGCTAATATGGAGTAAAATCACAAATGAAATCAGTCAAATTAACGTTGAATGACTACATTTGGCTTTCTGATGCTAAATATGACAACATAAACATGACAAATATGACAGTAAAGAAAAACATTTCCTGAGTTACTACTAGGTGCTGAGTTCTACGTATAGCACTAAAGATATAAAGGTAAATAAGACATAATAGTCCCTCCCTCAAGGAGTTTCTAAATTTAGATAAAACATGATAGCAAATAATCACAATATAATACAATATATCCACCAATAAGAATACAAAGTTACAAATTTGGAAAAAAGGAGAACCAAATAGTATGGTAGTAAGGGAGAACAGTCTAACAGGACAGAAAAGCATATACAAACCAAAGTGTAGAATAGCTCTGTGCATACAGGAAAAAAGTAATTAGTGTTGCTAGCAGATGAAATTCGGTAAATGGGGGTAGATTTTGAAATATATAAGAATGAGATCAGGATGGTCAGCAGGGGGACCACAACTTAAAAGCTTTGAATACCATGCTAAAGTAATGTGGACTGTAATTGGTAAGCAGGAGTTTTAAGACTTAAAAGCAAAGGAGTGACACGATCTGATTTAAGTATGAGATCACTCGGTTAGCAGTGTGGGGCTAAAAACAATCTTGATGGTATTTAGCCAGTAATATGACTTATGAAGCATAAGAGGAATGTCTGTTGCCTTCATGATCTTAAAATCATGCACAAGTAGGAAGGTAAAAACAGAGGAATATATCACCTACTGCAAACCAGACATCTTCATGCACTAAACCCTTGTAACACCCCTGTAGCTGATCCAATCTATTGTTTACAGAAAAGATAAACCGACACAGCAGGTAACTTTTCCAAGATTACAATGACAGATCCCAGATTAAAATCCAGTCCACCTGACTCCATAATTCACTGTTGTTTCCCTAAACCACATCTCTCACTGCC
The DNA here is from genome assembly GCF_000696425.1 of Galeopterus variegatus. Taxonomy (NCBI): domain Eukaryota; kingdom Metazoa; phylum Chordata; class Mammalia; order Dermoptera; family Cynocephalidae; genus Galeopterus; species Galeopterus variegatus. The sequence goes on along the minus strand of NW_007726281.1, from coordinate 531,035 downwards.
TGATTTAATAAAGAAAAGTCACTAATAGTTTCATTGAACAGTGTAGTCTTCATACTGCACTAGAGTATATAATTTGATGTGGACAATAATAATGTCATTTTTTTTCCCCTGTTGATTCAATTACTTTTGGGCTAGGTAACAAAAGTAAAGTCAGTCAACATATGAGAACCAGGACTTTAAGAGGAGGACATCTAAAGTTTAACATGCTTAATATTTTTAAAAAATTTAACAGTGATTCCCTAAACAAAAACAGTGAAACAATTAAATCTGATTACTGAAAAATAACACATGACCACTTTGTAACAAACAAAAATGAAAAGCATAGGATACCTGAAGAACTTAGGAAGCAGTATCTGAAACTATTCCTGGAAAGCAATGTTTGTATGTGGTTTTTATTTGTTTTGTGGGATTTGGGTTGTAGCTAGGGGAGAAGGGGGTGAGTACACAAGTGACACAGAATCAAGCTGTGTCAATGCAACTTGTTAAAACCTGCATATTCAACATTGACAATATAACTTTAATAGAAGAAATTCCTGGATAACAGAAAGCCTACTAATGAACTGCTGAAAATTAAACAAAAAGGAAAATGGCTTGGAAATAATACTTCTTTACGTTTGAGTCTAGATTCCACCATTTACTGTTTTGTGATCCTAAACAAGTCACCTCTTCAATCTCAATTTCTTTATGCGAAAAAAAAAAAATGGGCACGGTGGCTGTATTTTAGTTGTTCTAAGAATACATAAACGTCCAACACAAAGTCTAATATACAAGATTAAAGTTGAATTTTTTCCTTTCTGTTAAGGTTACATAAGAGTTTTATAATCTTACTTCTCAAAAGAACTTTAGTATTTTACATATACTATTCATTCTCACAGGTACAGTACTTTTTTTTTTTTTTTTTTTTTTAAAGATGACCAGTAAGGGGATCTCAACCCTTGACTTGGTGTTGTCAGCACCACGCTCGCAAACCGGCCATCCCTATATGGGATCCGAACCCGTGGCCTTGGTGTTATCAGCACCACACTCTCCCGAGCGAGCCACGGGCCGGCCCACAGCGAACCCGTGGCCTTGGTGTTATCAGCACCGCACTCTCCCGAGCGAGCCACGGGCCGGCCCACAAGTACAGTACTTTGTTTTTAATGTTTTCTTGCTTACTTGCTTTATTGGGTATGAGGTGAGCATGGCTTTGCTGGAGCACTTGTTCTCACACTAGCTTTTTAATTGACAAATACCACATTAGCTTTATAAAGTTGGTACTATTTCTTGCTCACTTATAGTGCTTTAAACACCATATTGCATTATTTTTAGTACAAGAAGGTGAGAGACCTCTCAATCATGATTATTTTTCCTTTCTTATTAAAAACAAAAGATTTGTGAAACCAGTCACATTCTTCATGTATTTACTTTATGGGAATTGAGTTATCTGCCCTTTTCTCAAAATTAAGTTAAATTAAAAAACAAAAATAATAATGTGAGTGATTCTATCCTTCTTCACTCAGTGAATGCAGGTCTTGGAATGAACTAGAGTGACGTCAACCTTCCTCTTTCCATTCACAGTCTGATAATCAAAAATTGCTGGATGCTATCCTAGTGTTTAAATAAAATTTTCATACAAGAGGCCCTGAACACAAAGCCAAATACAGTTTATCTGATTTTTAACGGAAGAAACAGTGACCTCTTCCAGAACCTGAAGAAAATCCTGGTTGTTATTGACAGACCAGATGATGCATCATAACACCTTCTACATACACTTATTTAAAGAACATAATCCCTAACTAATGAGACTACACTATTTTGTGAGATGAGAACTGTGGTAGTTTAAACATTTCCACAAATTCTCTTACACTTCCTTCAAGAGGTGGAACCCTTTTCCCTTCCACTGTAATAAGGGCTGGTCTTAGTGACATGCTTCTTACAAATGAAATGTGACAGAAGAGATGCTACATGACTTCCAAGGCTAAGCTAAAAAGGATAATACAGTTTCTACTTAGGCCTTTACCCTTTTCCTTTAATTTCTCTTGGAACTCAGCCACCTGTTGTAAGGAAACCTAAGTCAAGGCAAAGTGTTTTTCCTATATTCTTACTCAGCAACAATCTACACAAAAGACCTCTGTGACCAAATGTGTTGGGGTCTCCCCCCGCTCCCAGTTAGCAAGGAATCAGTTCCACAGTGGACACCATCAGTTCCGATACTATTTACCTGGAGATATCATCATATCCCACAGGTAGAGAGCTCAGTCCCCAAGACTGGTTTCCCCCGACTTAAGACACCAGCTGTAAGTCTGGGCCTCCAGAACTAAGACAGGCTTCAGGTTGGGGATCCCACGAAGCTCTCTTTGGGGGGCTTCAATTAATTTGCTACAGCAGCTCACAGAACTCAGAAACACTTGGGTTTACCAGTTTATTATAAAGGATATTACAAAGGATACAGATGATGAGATGCATAGGGCGAGGTATAGGGAAAGGGATTCATAGCTTCCATGCCCTCCCAGGGCATGCTACCCTCCAGGAACCTCAATGTGTTCATCTATCTGGAAACTCTCCAAACCCAGTCCTTTCCGGTTTTTAAAGGAGCCTTCACTACACAGGCATGATTGACTAAATCACTGGCCATTGGTGATCAACTTAACCTTCAGCCCCTCTTCCCTCCTCAGAGGCTGGGGGGTAAAGTTGAAAGTCCCAACCCTCTAATCCCAACTTCATCTTTCTGGTGACCAGCCCCATCCTGAAGCTACCTAAGGGCTGCCAGTCGCCAGTCAATTCATTGGCATACAAAAAGATACTCATCACTTTGGAGACTCCAAGGATTTTAGCAGTTGTATGCCAGGAGAATGAGACCAATACATACTTCACAATATCACAACATGTGAGTAAAGCAGTTCCAGCAACCATCTAACTGCAACCACATGAGAACCTGAGCAAGAACCAACTTGCTAAGCCCAGTCAAGCACTAGAACCATGACAGGTAATAATAATGACTTCTTGATTCACATTACTAAGTTTGAGATGGCTTATTTCACAGCAAAAGATGGTTAGTGAAAGTTCAGGTTAACTAAAGGCATCCTTGCTAGGGATAAATACATTAATTAATCAATTTTACAACAATTTTCAACTTTAATTACCATTTCAGTACTTTCAAACAAGGATACATACAAAAAATGTTTTATATATACATAAAACCTAACATACTTAGTTAGAGTAGGGCCTAACTGCACCATCATTTAATTTGATGTAATGTTGTTTCAAGGGACACTATTTGACCCTGTGGGTTTACTTTAGTTCTAGTTCCAGGAGATATAGGAATGAACAATGAGCTTATATTCCAATAAGGAGAAAACAATAAACTAGTAAATGATAAGGTAAATTCAGATTGACGTAAGTGCCATGAAGTAAAAAGACATTAAGAGGAGATGAATCTGAGGAAGAGCAACTTCAGACAGGGCAAACAAGACAAACCTCACTGAATGTTAAATCTGATAATGAGGAGCATGTCACAGATAGATGGGGGGAAAGCAAATTTATTCAGGAAGAGCAGGTGTAAATGCCTGTGTGTGGGAACAAATGCCAACGCAACCCCAGCATAATTCACAGAGAATCATGTGAGATCAGAGAACCCAATCAGACAAAGTACAACCTTACAGATCATGATAAGGAGATTTTACATTTCATTCTAATCACAATGAGAAGCCATTAGAGGTTTTAAACAAAGAAACTGATATCTAATTTATGTTTTTAAAAGACTGTTCTGGGTGCTATATTGAGAACGGACTACCAAGAGGCAAGATTAGTGAAAATGTCTATAGTAACTAAAAATCAATGCTTTGTACAGGATAAGTGCCCTAATAAATGTTAGCTATCATTATTATTGTTATTGTACATAGTCAGCTCATGTTGTTTCAAGAATACAGTTTTCCTTCCTGTGACAAATTATATATTCCTTGAGGGTTAAATTAATTCCAGTAATCTTAATCAGCTGAGTATATCAGAACCATCTGGGGATTTTTACCAAGCTATACTCACTCCCCTGGCCTACACACCAGCAGGATTGTGCCTCAGAAGATTTGGGGTGTGGTCCAGGTGTGTATCTTAGAAAAGCTCCCCAGCTGATTCTAATATTAGACCTTACAACCACTAATCAGTGCCATTCCTCCTCTGTACCCTCCTCTGATACGACACAAAATCAATGTCTAATAAATTTCCAAGATTAATGACATAGACTCAATTACAAAGTAACTGCTTTAAAACAAGTATAAGAGATTCATTATCGTTTATTTATATTTCAGGCATCAAACCACAGAGACATATGACCTTTCACCTAAATCTAACAATTTTTCAAAACCAGACTTTCTTCTTTAAAAGAAACAGTGACACCCAAAATGAAAATCACCTATAGATAAAAATCCAATTTGTCTATATTAAAACTTCATTACCAAATACAACTTAGCAGAAGTATCTTCATTTGTAAAGTAACGAGACATTCTCATTTATTTTCCTGAAGAATTTCATGTAGTTTTAACAGTGCAAAAGAAAACTCTAGAAATAGTTGACAGTGATAACTTGAGAATTCAATTTTTTCAGTTGTTTCCCACCTCAAAGTTGCCTGTTTGAATATTATTCAGTTAATAAAGTTTCCAAATAATAAATACATACAAAAACTATTTTAGAAGAGAGGAAAAGGATAAAATAAAAAATTTCCTCATCTTTATTTGGATAGATCAATATGAAAATTATTGTTATTCAATAATAGCTATTCTAAAATAGTTCTTTTGATTATAGTTGACCCTTGAACAACATAGATTTGAAATGTATGGGTCCACTTATATGTGGATTTTTTTTCAATAAATATATTGGAAAATTTTTGTGGATATTTCTTTTCTGTAGCTTACTTTATTTTTTTCTCTGGCTTACTTTTTTTCCCCTCTACCTTACATTATTGTAAGAATACAGTATATAATATATATAACATTCAAAAATGTGTTAATTGCTTAAGTTATCAGTATGGCTTCTGGTCAACAGGAAGCTATTAGTAGTTAAGTGTTTGGGGAGTCAAAAGCTGTAAGTGGATCTACTGCACGGTGGGGGGGGTCAGTGCCCCTAACCACAGTGTTGGTTCAAGGGCCAAAAATAAGTCAAAAATTTATCTTTTAACAAGTAATCAATCACATGATGGGACTTCTGTGAATAATGAAATTATGACCTGATACTAAAATGAAAGACATATTTTTTGTGGTTTTAAAAATTAATCTTACTACAGATCATCTGGAAAACAAATACAAAAGCCCTTAACTTTAACTGAAAAAGCTAGTATCCTGTGATCAATGTAAACATTATAAATCAGTTTTAGACCAGATGAGACTATCCTAATTTCAAAATTCTAAAACTGCCCAAACTATTCATTGATTGATAAACACTACCAGATTTTAAGCCTTTAATTAATAATGCATACTTACACAGAGAATACTACAGTCAAGGAAAAATAATTTGCCAGTATAAGTATTACCTATTTACCTTCCTAATCTCAGGATAAACCATATGTTTGAAGAAAATTGTGGGCTTTGATGAAAATTACTAAAATGGGGGGGAATAATTAAGGTACCTAACTGCTCAGTATTAAATCTAAAAATATGAACATGAAATGCTTTCATTTTATAAAATGCCTAAATAGAAATATGTCTTCATTATACTATAATAAAACAAAGTGTACCAATTTATTGTTTCTTTTTTCACATTGCTTAAGCACTAATATTTGGGTTTAGTCATTCCACACAGAAATTGAAGACACACTCACACCTGTAAATTGTAATTTAAATTTATGAACGGATTGACATTTTTCTAGTAACTTAGTCAATTTCTTCAGTCTCCCAATAAAATTTCCTAAGTGACAATTGGTACAGAAAACAAAAAATGTTCTTACCAAACACATTTTATATAAATTTTGGGACACAGGTAAGGAAGGAATTCACTGACCCACAGAACTTTTGCATTCAAACGTAAAATACTATTGATTCTCTTCATTCAGACATCATCTTTGAAATACATTAAACGTTTACAAAGTAACAACTTCTCTTCCACCTATGTAGCTTTAAAACTAAATGTGACATATTCAAGAACTTTAGTAATTACTCTATCAGAGATTTATTTCAGATATTAATTTAAACATATATAACTTATAAGAAGGCTTCCTTGATTTTACAACTCTCTAGTCAAATGCCGGATAATTAGTTTTCTACAGCACCAAAAAAATATGGCACTATATAAGATATCCTAGAACAACTCACTAGTGACTCACCCATAACATCTCTCCTGATACCAGCATAGCGATAAAGTCAGTCAAATTGGCTTCTTGCTCACAAAACCCAAAAGTACCCTCCCCACCAAGGATACCTAAAGTTCATCATCACACATTCTCTAAATCAAATGCAAAAGGAGCACACTGCAAAATAAGGGAATTGACAAAAATGTCCTCAAGAGTCATTGTTAATATTATCGATAAAGGTGGTATTTTCTAGTGGAAATCATTCTAGATACTCTTTATTGACTCACCCAAAAATGGCATCTTCTCTAATGCTAATTGCTAACTACCTATTGGAAATAAGATCCACATCTCTTATCCAAATCCTTCAGGTCAGCAGATGTGTATCAGAATTTAAAATTTTTCCTTTACTAGAATAACTTTACAGGGAAGTGTAATGTACACATACTAATGTTAATGGGAAAATGGTAAATATCAAATCAGTCTCACATCATAGTCCACGGTAGGTCAGATTTTACCTACCAAATTAATTAGGAAAAAAATTCAATTTTCAGAACTTTCTAAATTTCAGAATTACACAGAAGAAACTGTGAACCTGACGTTCAGATGTTCTGAACAGCTTTTTATTAGATGCTTAAAATTTACCCTTTTGGAGTAAATTAAACATACAGATTAAAAGGCTAAGGAAATTCAGTCTGTCAGTGGTCCTCAAAAGGGTCATTTTGAAAATACATGAGGACATTTTCAATTGTCACAGATACTGAACTTGCCAGAGGCCAGGGGTGGTGATGTCCTACAATGGAGACGTCAGTTCCATACAACTTTCAATCATGAAACTGAAAAAAAATTTACAACTATATGAGCCTAGAATCTAACTCCATAAACATATAAACACAAAGGATTTTGTGGGGGATTTTGCACACTTTTTTTAATACTAAGTAAATAAAGGGAAGATTAAACTTTGTTTTGTCTGAAATTTTACCCAGATTTGTTTCTCCATTTCACAAAATCTCATCACAGATAGCAATGCCAATACAACATACCTTTATCAATCTGCATGTGTAGCAAATTGCATTCATGAGGAGCCTACATCCAAGGGCGTCCAACCACTGCTTCTTAACTATGGCAGCAGGTCAGAATCATCAATGCCCAGCCAACACCCTAAACTGATTAAATCAAAATTTCTGGAATGTTGGACCTAGACATCAGTATTTTTGCTTTCTTTTGCTTCACTGTTTGAGGTAAAGTTTATATACAGTGAGAAATGCAGGTCTTAGGTGTACAATTCTATTAGGGTAACAAACACCTCAGTCAAGATACAGGACATTTCCGTTACCCACAAAGTATCCTCATACCCCCATCCAGTCAATGCCCCTACTCTCCAGAGGTAAGCACTCCTCTTATTTCTAATGCTATAGCTTAGTTTATGAATTTCATATAAATAAAATTATTTAGTATGTACTCTGTGTCTGGCTTCACTCACTAAACATAGTGTTTCTGAGATTATACATGTTGTATCACTAGAGTTCATTCTTTCTGACTGCAGAATGGTATTCCAATATATGAATTTACTGCAATTTGTTTACCCATTTTTTTCTATAGATGGACAATGGAGTTGTTTTCATTTGGGAACCATAAAGCAGTCAAAAATCTCCCTGTACATTTTGTGGTCATGTTTTCATTTCTCTTGGGAGAATACCTAGGAGTGGAACTGATGTAGGTGTGTTTAATTTCAGAAGGAACAGGCACCAATTTTTTTTTTAAGTTCTCCAATGTGCAGCCTGAAACTACTGAGTGACATTTTCTAATGAGGTCAAGTCAAAGTATTCTATTTTATGTATTCTTTGTTCTAGCCAGTAGGAAATTATGTTGCTTTTCCTCTTTTTAAACTGTGTGTGTGTGTGTGTGTGTGTGTGTGTGTGTGTGTGTGTGTGTGTGTGTGTGTACTGATAGATTACAGGTTATACTACCTATGAATTTCATTTCAAACAGAAAAGAGGAGCATTAAAAAAGATATGCTGTATAAAAAAGGGTTATGCTGCCATGAGAGCTACATGAACTTTGAGAACCACATTATCTTGACTGAACCTGACACCAGAAAAATGAAAACTTGTAACTCCAATTTTGTATTTAATTTGTATTTGTTAACTGTGAAGTCCATCTGCAGAATACTTACAAGTCCATGGATCAACCCCCAGTTAAAAACTCCTGCTCTAAATAATTACCATTAAGGGCTGACCCCGTGGCGCACTCGGGAGAGTGCGGCACTGGGAGCGCAGCGGCGCTCTGGCTATGGGTTCAGATCCTATATAGGAATGGCCAGTGTGCTCACTGGCTGAGCACGGTGCCAGCAACACCAAGCCAAGGGTTGCGATCCCCTTACCGGTCACAGAAAAATAATAATAAAATAAAATAAAATAAAATAAAAATAATAAATAAAAATAAAATAATGTGAGTCTTGACCTTATTTTGTGTAAGGATAACCAAAGCTAGAAATCATAAAAGACTGACCTATTAAACTACATAAAACACGGCAAAATACACTACGTTTTTTAAAGTTACTAAACTATAAGAATCTGCAATATTAAGAATTCTTCCATATCAACAAGAAAGAGATAGCCTCTACAGAAAAATGAACAAAGGGCAATAAACATGTGACTCCTAAAAGGAAATAAAGCCAGCGAGAGAATATTAAAGGTGCCATCTCACTAAATCAAGTAAAACAAATTTAAAAGATCAAATTTACCATTATTTACATCAGACTGGCAAATATTTTTAGAAACTGATAACACCAAATGTTAGCTAGCATAGATAATACATCTACTATCACACTCTTAACAAAGGTGTTCAATGGTATATCCTTCCTTGATGACAATTTGATATATATAGTGTTAATGTGTATACCCAATAACTCTACCTTTAAAAACATATCCTTAGGAAATAACACAAAGTACACCTAGATATATGAACCAGAGTTTCACTAAAGGGTTAAATTATAATAGCAAAAAATGGTGAGAGAGCAGGCTAAATACACTTTAGTAAGGGTTGGTTAAGTATACTCTGATTCACCCAAACTGAATATTATTTAAGCAGCTAAAAAAAAAGGGAGATTTATATGTAAAAATACATTCAAATGATAAATACCTCTAATAAATTCTTGTGTATAAAAGGTACCTTTAAATAGTACGTAGACTATGAATAACTTTTCATAAATTATATTTACACAAAGAAAAATCTGGAAGGACATTTTGAAAGTTTTAAACATTAACTTCGGAGCAAAGGAGTAGATTAAGAAACTTTCACTGTCTACACCTCAAGCTTGGGTTTTATTTGGGGGGGGTTGTTTGTTTGTTTTTACAATGGGCACTTGGCACTTTTAGTTAAATATTCTTTTTTTTTTTCTTTTTGTGGCTGGCTGAGACCTTGGGGTTGTAAGGCTGTACTCCCCAACCAACTGAGCTAACCAGCCAGCCCCTTAGTGTTAAATATTCAGAAAACGGCAAGTACTTCCATTTTGAAAAATACTATTATAGAAACAATATAATTTCATTGTAGCTTCCTATGAGGTTTTTTTTCCCACAAGATACAAAGAGCTCAGTTTTTTTCTCTAAGGTTCATTCAAGTTTACTTTGTATCTCAGATATCTAAAGACTTTTGAAAAGCAAGTGTTACTGTTCTACGAGTATCATTCAATGATTCTGAAGCTTCCAATTCATAAATACTACTATGCTTTTTCATAAATATGTCACCTCTATTGCCCTAGCTTAAAGTCAAAGTAATGACTAAAATCAACATATTCAAAGGCTAGAAAGAATCTCTTCAAGCCTAAAAAGGTGATAACCATAACACCTCTGTAGATTTACTGGGCAGTTACTGAGATTGATAATGATTATTCAAATAGCTACAACAGGGAACCACTGTAGTGCCATTGAGGACTACAGTTCAAAGAAGATTCAATGCAGACCCATATGTCCTAAGCTGTTTGTAGTATTACTACCATGCATAAACAGCAGCATAGTTAAACCACCCTTAAAAATGCTACATGGGCATTTAAACAACAACAACAACACACACACACACACCTGAGTGCTCTTGGCTTCTGATCCCAAACTACAAGAGGATTCAACAATGCAGTGGTCATGCTGCCAGAGAGCATTCCTGATACCTAACAGCTACATTCCAAATACACAACACCAGAGGAATGTGAACTCTTCTTGCTGTATTTGTCACTGAATTCTAACAATTTACTGACCTGAAGTTCTCTCTTATCCTATCACCAAATTACCTCGGACCTGAGAAAATTTCCTCAAAGAAAAATTTACAAATAACAGCCTATATTCTGAATTGCTACACACTCCCAGAGGTGATCTTTTCTTATCTTTTTCAAGAAACAGATAAGGACAATTGAGAAGCAATGCCAAATGCTGAAAAATTCAATGCTTCTGATTCAGCACAAGCTTTGTAGACAAAAATTCCTAAATTTTCTTTAGTTCCCACATCTGTTAGCACAATTTTCTTTAGGAAATATAGTTAGCACCTTTTTAAAAAAAATCCAACCCCCCCCCTTTTTTTTTACATAAAAGTTTTCCTAAGAATATACATCTGCATTGTACTTTTTTTTTTACTTCTGAAAAAACTCATTCTTTGAGTAAAGATATTCCCACTGAAACTATTTCAGGTTCAATTTTTAAGCTTTTGTCTTTTGAGAAATGCCAATTCAATAAATAATAACATTTACAGTGTATTCACCAATACAAGTACCCTGTGTGTTTATAAACGCAAATTAACACACACACACACACACACACACACACACACACACACACACACACACACACACACCACAACCAAAAGCAGTACTAGCAGCCCTATAAAAAAATTAAAATTTTAAAATGTTGCAGCTCAGCTCCTTTTTTCCTTCCTCCCTCCCCCACAGACTATTTTCAAAATTTACTACTCTCCAGAGTAATCTGGATTCGGGGGAGGGAAAAATTATCTATGCTTTCAATATACTGTCTTAATCCAAGACAGGCTTTCCCTCTACACATTACTGGTAAACTGCCAGTCAGCTGACCAAACTCAACTTGTGTTTTTTGGTCACCAATTTTTTGGTCATCACACCAAAGGAGGAGTGGAGGGGGTAGGAGTGGGGAAACTAACATTTGGAAATCAATAAATTTCACATTTGAGAAAGAATACAGATCTCTAGCTTCTAGAGGGGTGGGAGGTGGGGTCTAATTTCTTGCACTGCCACAAAAGAATGGTAAATAAGTGCTCTACAATCCCCCCACAGCCCAAACACTCCTAGATTATACGCATTGCCACTATTGGTTTTAAGTGTGCCATCTCTACTTTATGTCAAAGGACTAACAATCATGATATATTCCAATCTAACCCACGTCAATATCTGTAAGCCTAATTCTACAGCTTCTAGTTTCAAAATAAATAACTGTAAAGAAAAAAGAAAAAATCAGCTAGACTGAGTAAAGTAGGACTGTCAAGAAGAATGCAAAATTACTGAAATTAAATCTTCCCACAAACTCCCTATTACATTAAAAAAAAATAAGCATAATAAATCCTAATTGAGTTAGCTCAAAGGTAAAGCATTGTGACTGGGATGACCAGAGTCCACAGCAAAGTTTCAGGAAAGAGAAACTGTAGCAACACAATCCCTCAGATTTAAACAACAGTGGTTCCAGCCCTGGACTCTTAGCTTTTGAGGACCCCACTCTAACTGTAAAACCCTCCCCTTCGAAGCAAGGAGTCTCTGAGGCTAATGCGACTTGTCTAACTGGAGCACATCCCTCCTCCCCTAATTCTAGACGATGCTCTGGGCATGCACAGCCCTGGAATTTCCTGCCCAAACAGCCCTGTGCCAACTTCCAAAGCCTCTTGAACCATTAGAGTATGTAACCTTAGGCCTGAAGAGTGACCAAGAGGTAACCCTATGTAGAAGGTGTGAACAGAGCCTGAACATGTTGATTGGAATGTCTGTATAGGTCTGCCCAAAACCACTCAATTGTGGTAGAGAGCTGTGGAGAAAGGAGAAACAGGGAGGGCTGTGGACCAGAAGCCAGAGGGTGTCTCTCTGTATGACCACAGTCTAACACGAGAAACTCCAAGGAATCAGAATACTAACTTCTAACCTGGTCTCCTGGGTCATTATTTAGGTATATTTATGAAGATAGGACAAAACATATTTTATTCAGCAGGTTCTTTTTTAAGCTTGATTTACAATTATTAAAACAGACATATGGTATGTGAGGCTCCTTTTGTACTCCTTTCCCTGGACCCACAAAAGTTAAAGGCAAGCATGCCTAGAAGGCTTATTTCTCTTAATCCCCTCAATCTAATATTGGACAATAAGAGCCTTTAAGCTAGTATTCATCAAACTGTAAACCACAAATTCTATGAGTTCCTGATTAACACAAATTTATATACAGGGTATCCATAAAGTCAAAAAAACAAAAACTTTTTTTTGAATAAAAGTATGCTAGTTACATATTCAAATACTATGCTCGTTATGTTTTATTTCCATCTCCATATACCTTTTCAGGGGAAGTATCTCTAAGCTTAAAGCAATAAATCCAGCTGCTAATCTGAAGAAAAGTACAATAAATGCAGTATTTACCCTGTGTTTCCAGACTTTTTGAACTATCTGTAGTGTATCTTTTGTGCTGCCCCCACCCTCCCAGATTAATAATCAAACATACTGCTTTAAGTTTAGCACTTGCAAAGGTGTCTTGAAGTTGAAGAAAAATTCAATGATTCATTTGAAAATATAACATATCAAAATAATGTATCCTATGTTTCCTGACATCAGGGACATGTATAACTACACTCAGAGACATGTGCCTGGAATTTGTTCCATGGAACCTTCTTCGGTCCTTATGTCTGAGTTGTATTTATATCCTCTTGGGAAAAACAACAGAAGTAGAAAATCTATAAATAAATGTAGATTCATACCCACAAAGTAAATACATGGTGACATATTATCCAAACTTTGCAATAGTTCAAAGAGAGAAATGGGAAAATTAACATCATAAGGCACATACATGTGTCAAAAACAAATGAATCAGTCATGATACAATCTCCAATTTAGTTTCCTCAAAATATCATCTGTTATATGAATTTAATGTTGCTAATGAAAACTTTAATTTATTTTATAGTCTGTTTATATTTAACTAATAAATGTGTGCTGTCATAACTGTATAAGGTCTAAAAACGTAAGGATTTGTACACAGCTTTATGATATGTAAAAACATAAGGAGTGTTTATACATAGCTTTAGATATTTAAGTACCATTATAAAAAAAACTCAGCATTGAGGTAATACTCCCTGATATTTTGCTTTTCTTTTAAATGGGGTAAAATGTTTACAAAAATTATGAAAGTGTAGAAAATATTATTTTAAACAGTTCTGGCAACTAAGCTTGCTGAATTATCCATTACAAGGGTCTCTCCAGAAGACCCTGAATGATCTCCAACTCTACTAATCCCTCAAAATTACAGAAGTTATTTAACTGAATATACCATCAAAACTTCATGCCAGATTTCTCTTTCAACTGCAATTCTTTTATTGGGGGATGGGGGGCAGCCTGGCTTGTAAGGGGATCAACTGAAATTCTTAATCTAGCATTATTCTTTTTTCATTCACATAACAAATATTTATTGAGTACTTATTATGTGCCAGATACTTTTCAAGGCAGTGAGACAGAAAACAAAACATAAAATTCCTGACTTAGTGGAGCTTATATTCTCATTCTAACACAAAAGAGAGACACAATAGGCAAGATAAATAAAATAGACAGTATACTAAATAAGTATACTAAATAAAGTAGGCTGCCTTAGAGGGAAAGAAGTATGAAAAATACATAAGAAGCAAGCAGCCTTTAGAATTAGCATTCTTCTAATGATCACAATTTTATTTTCAATTGACAAAGAAACTCGCTTTGGTTAAACTGAGAATTTTCACTGGCCTGTCACCCGCATTTACCTTCACAAAATCCACATTCTAATGTACAGCAATAACACAGAAAGAATCAGGACTCAGGACCATCCACAGATCAAATGAATTCCAAAAGTGTAGTGACTATTTGCCCCTTTTTACTGAAGTATTCTTCACTGGTTTAAGCTTTTAGATATAAACCCTCCAGCTATGCCATATTCTCTTTTATATGCCAATGACATACTCCTTAAAAGATAATTGGTCCTACAGGTAAAAAATAATACAGATGAATGCTAAAATTACTAAGCAAACCTTTAAGGCAAAACGGTATCTACATAGTGTCAAACTAGCTCCCTCAAAATATCTACGTGGTGGTTTACGCATATACCTGCAAATTCGTGGACACTTCTCTCAAGGAGGGGGAGCTTAGTTCCCTCCCCTCAGGGCTGGCTGGGCTTCTAACAAGTGGATTATGGAAAGGTAAAAGTAACTTCACAGTGGAGAAACCTAGAAGACACCACCTAAACCAAGTGATCAAAGTTCACATCACCAGTAATAAGTCATATTAATATCATGTACCCTTCCTAATATAATAAGAGCACTTCCTTTGTATGATATTCTTCCTAAAAATCCATAACCCACTCTAATAATGAAAAAACATCAGACAAACCCAAATTTAGGAAGATTCTACAATATACCAAGACAGTACTCTTCAAAAATCAAGGTCATGAAAAACAAGGAAAGACAAAATGTCACATATTGGAGGAAACATGAAAACTAAAAGCAACAGGGTATCATGGATTGGATCTTACAATAGCAAAAGGACATTAGTGGAAAAGTGGAAAACCTGGTGAAATTCAAATGTAGTTTAATTAATAGTATTGTACCCAGGTTAATTTCTTAGTTTTGATAAGTGTACCATGGTTATGTGAAATGGTATATAGGAACCCTCGGAACTATCTTAGCAACTGTATAAAACAAAACTACATTGAAATAAAAAGTTTTTTAAAAGACAACTAATCCTGGTATTTAACTTATTGTGAAAAAAAATAGCTAGACATTATTAACTGGAGGAATTACGATCTCTGCCTGTGGAACCCACCCATATTCCAACATTCAATCATCTAGTGTTAAATAACAGTTCACTGAAAGTCACCTCCTTCAATAACCAGGAACTTTTGTTTTTTGTTTGTTTGCTTTTTAACTAACTCAGTCAAGCAAAGTGGGACACTATCTTGCCCCAAATTAGCTATTTCCTGGTACTATGACTGAGGATTTTTTCTATAGCACAGACATGATCAGTAACACTACTTGAAAGCTTAAAAATGTCCTAAGCCAAATCATCTGTATCATATTCTTTGGTATTTAAAGTTGTCTCAGTAAAGCACTTGCATTAAGTACCAGGAGCAGATTTAAACTTGACTCCTGAGGAAACTACAATCTTTATAATAATAAGCAGCCCTTGTAGAGAAGGAATGAACTTGTACTCAGAGATACTTCTCAGCTTTCTTAATATGATATTAAACATACCACTTCCTCAACTGATGTCCAGAGCATCAATAAGCAAAACAGTGTAGAATTCTGCATGCCATCCTTTCATTAGGAAGTGAAATCCTGAAACTGTCTGCTACTTAGCTAGCAAAAATATAAACTAGAACAATGACATTTACAGCAGTAATGAGAAACAGCCTTGAAACACCAAGGTCAAGGGTTCAGACCCCTGTACCAGCCAGCCACCAATAAAACAAATAAATAAGAAACATTGTGTCCATCCATGTCTATTGTATTCTTATTACAAGTTAGAGTACAAACGAAAAAACTACACTTAAACACATTAGCTTACCTTCACATATAATCCATCTTCCCGGAGTTTTTGTATATTTTACCCTCCTATTATTATTTTTTTAAATCATTATATAAAAGTACCCGAGTGCTATAGAATATGTGCTACAAAATCAATGTCAACAACACTGTCCATTCATTACTCAATAGCTCTTACATAAGGGAATTCACACGTTAGAAGTAGCTTAGGATTAATGCAAGGGGCTGCCCTGTTAGCTCAGTTGATTACAGTGCTACTTTGTAACACCAAAGTCAAGGGTTCAGATCTCAGGACCGGCCAGCCGCCAAAAATAAATAAATAGAAATTAAAAATAATTCAATGCAAGGGTAATCTTTGTCTCTTCTAGAGAATTTGTAATATATTTCTTTATTTAAGGTAATGAAAACCTTGGCTCCCAGGAAGTTTAGGAAAATCTGATGTTCTATCACAGCAACTATGCCAAATTTCTTGGAAGTGAAATATTTATTCCTTTCCTTGGATCTGTTTTCCTATTAACTATGTATCCACATCCTATTAAAAGCTACCTCAAATCTTATCTGTAATTAGAAATGTTAAAAACAATTAAGTTGTACATATGTGGATCCTAATTTAAATAATTTTACAAATGGATAAAAAAGAAAACAATAAAAAAGAGGCTGTCAATAAATCGTTTGAAAAAATTTCCAAGCAGACAAAAAATATGCTAGAAAGTTAACACAACAAACTAATTGCATAAGTGAAGAGGCATAATGGCACAGTGAATCCTGCCCTTCCCCACTTCCCAAAAAATGCCCATGAAAAGTAGGACTGGTTATAAATAGAGTAGGAATAGAATCAACTAAGACTTTATGTACTTATTCCTGGTCCTGGAATACTACTTAGCACAAGGTAAGTGCTTGAATGCCTTTGTTACATATAACTTCTAAAACTAGGAGACTAGAATCTACATTCTACATACTATCCTCCAGAAATCTGCCTCAGGTCCTTGTTTCTACATGGGAAGTAGACTAGACAGATGAGACTGGTAGAAACTGTGCTCTGTAAACTAATACTTTGAAATCTTTTCAGTTTGTATACAACTCAAAAAAATAAACACCACTATATAGAGCCTGATTCTAGTATATATTCAAATGCTTGACAGAAGATAGCAGGTTAAAAAATGCATTAAAAACGTAGAGTTGCATCTTTTTAAAGTGAACGCTATCCTCAATATGATGACAAAGTCTAAATTAATTTAATACATACTGAGAAAATATTCATTACATGTTGCATACTATGAGAAAAACAGACTGAAACACTATAAAATCCCATCAGTAATAAATGACAGAGCTACACAAAAGAAAGTTACACAGTCATTAAAAGGATGTCTTTTTAAGCATAAATGCAAAAGTGCTCATAATGAATAGAGAACAAAGCCGAGAACAATTATTTTTTTTTAAACAAAAAGCATATACTCTCATGCACATACAAGCTTAAGAGAAGACTAGAGAGATGGAACTTTACATTTTGTACCTTTCCTTATGTTAAAAGTCTATACACACAAATATGCCCAAAAGATTTTTTAACAAAAATGTACAAGAAATTTAACAGAGGAAGAATTGCTTTTTCCAGAAATGGTGCTGGAGCACTTGGACATCCATAGGAAAAAAAAAAAAAAAAGAAAGAAAGAAAACAGAAGAGAAAAGAAGTACTGGGTCGTCATCTCAGTTGGTTAGAGTGTGGTGTTGATAACACTATGGTCCAGGGTTCAATCACTGTACTGGCCAGCAAAAAAAAAAAAAAAAAAAGAAAGAAAAGAAAAAAGGAAAAGAACCTTAACCTAAACGTCACACTTGATTAACTCAAAATGGATCAGAGATTTAAATGTAAAACTATAAAAATTCTCAGGATACAAGGGACAGCCAAAAATTCCTAGACTTAACAACAAAAGCACAATCCATAAAAGAAAAAGTGGTTAACTAGACCTCACCAAAATTAAAACTTTTGCTCTGCAAAAGACCCTGTTAAAAGAATGAAAAAGCAATCTATAGAATGGGAGAAAATACTTGCAAGACACATATCCAAAGGACCAGTATCTAAAATATACAAAGAACTCTCAAAGTGCAACAGTAAGGGCCGAGCCCGTGGCGCGTTCAGATCCTATATAGGGATGACCCTATATAGGATCCTATATAGGGATGACCGGTGCGCTCACAGTGCTCACTGACTGAGCGCGGTGCGGTGCGGCCGGTCTCAAAAAAAAGAACAACAAAAAAAAAGTGCAACAGTAAGGGCCGAGCCCGCGGCGCGTTCAGATCCTATATAGGGATGACCGGTGCGCTCACAGTGCTCACTGACTGAGCGCGGTGCGGTGCGGCCGGTCTCAAAAAAAAGAACAACAAAAAAAAAGTGCAACAGTAGAAAAAAAAAAAAAAAATCCAATTAGAAAATGGGAAAAAGACATGAACAGACACTGGAGAATATACAGACGTTGAATAAGCACATGGAAAGATGTTGAACAAATTATCCATTAGGGAAATGCAAAGTAAAACCATGATGAGATACCGCTGCATATCTATAAGAATGGTTAAAAATGTTAAAATTAAAAAATATATAAAAATAGTAAAAAACAAATAGTAACAACCAATTGCTGGCTAGGATGTGGAAAAACTGGATCTCTCATTAATTGCTGGTGAGAATGCAAAATGGTACAGCCAAGGTGGAAAACATTCCAGCAGTTTCTATACTATAAAATGCAATTATACCCTTATACATTTATCCCAGAGAAAAGAAAACTTACATTCACACAAAAACTTAGACATGAATGTTCATAGCATTTTTACTCATAATAGCCAAGAACTGGAAACAACCCAAATATTCTTCAATGCGAAATGGTTAAACAAACCGGTAGTACATCCATACCACGCAATACTACTCCAATAAAAATGAACTATAACTATAAGCAACAACTTTGTTGAATCTCTGGTGTACAAAAGCCAGTCCCATAACACGAAGGTCAAGGGTTCTGATTCTCTTACCAGCCAGCTGCAAAACAAACAAGCCAGTCTCAAAAACTACATACTATATGATTCCATTTATACAACACTTTTGAAAAGACAAAATAGAGGACGGAAGGATGGCATAGAGGAAGGAGGTGGTGTGGTAGTAACAAAAGGGCAACAACAGGGATCTTTGTGATGATGGAACTATTCTGTATCTTTACTACCAATTTCAATATCCTGGTTGTAATATTGTACTGTAATTCTGCAAGATATTACCACTAGAGGAAACTGGATAAATTGTACACAGACCTCGCTGTAGTATTTCTTAAAACTTCATGTGAATCTAGGTACCTCAAAAAAAGTTTAAGTCCAAAGAGAAGTCTGAAATAAAACATTTATAAACTGGGGGAGGAGAGAATAATATTAGGATTTTTACTTTAAGTTTTAAATTGAGTGGTTAAGTGCATTTTAAAAGTTACAAATCCAAACTATAAATCTCTTAGAAGAAAATATAGCACAAAAGCTTCATGACAATGAATTCGGACATCAGGACATTGATTTCTTGGATATGACACCAGAGGCACAGGCAACAACAAACAAAATTAGACAAATCGAGTTTCATGAAAATTTTAAAATTTTATGCATCAATAGCCTACCAGAGTAAAAAGGCAACCCACAGAATGGAAGAAAATATTTGCAAATCATGTACCTGAAACAGATTGATATCCACAGTATATAGAGAACTACAACTCAACAACAAAAAAACCTAATTCGAAAATGGGCAAAGAACTTGAATAGACATTTCTCAAAAAAAAGATATATGAATAGCTAATAAGCACATAAAAGATGCTCAACATTACTAACCATTAGGAAAATGCAAATCAAAACCACAATGATAGGTGGGTGAGATACCCATTAGGATGGCTACTATCAAAGAAACACAAAATAACAAGTGTTGGTGAGGATGCAGTGAAATTGGAACTCTCATGCACTGATGGAAATGTAAAATGGTATAGCCACTGCAGAAAATATGGCTGTTCCTCAAAAACATTAAAACAATTACCGTATGATCCCGCAATTCCACATCTAGGTACATACCGAAAAGAATTGAAAACTGGGTCTCAAGTAGATATTCATACACACCATGTACAAAGAAGCACTATTCACAATAGCTAAAATGTGGAATCAGGATTCAAGATGGCGATGGGTCTGGAGAGGGGGCGCCAGAAGACAGTGTGAACCTGAGAAGTGTGTGCTGAGCTGCCAGAGTGCTATTTGCATTTCCAAGAGCAACAAAAACTGAATAAGTCTTTGAACAACTAATCTACAACTATAAAAAAGCAACTACAGACTCGAAATTTAGGGCTGACACAAAAGATTCCTGAGAGCACCCAAGCCGCACCGCGGGACCGAGCAAGCAGCCCAGGTGGCAGAGACCAGAGACCAAAGACGGGGTCCACGCCAACGCGGAAACGGAGAGAGAGCCGCCCGGACTGTCCAGCTCTGTGAGTGACCCACAGCCCGGCCCTGCTTGCGAGGGCTTCCCCACGCCCGTCCGGCTTCCCCCTGCCACCCCCGACCACACACCCCCCCCACCGC
>NW_007726281.1:509014-509456 GCF_000696425.1 Galeopterus variegatus | reverse complement strand
CCAGCAGCCAGGGCCAGAGCGCACGGAACAGAGAGAAGTTCTACACGGGAAGTGGAAGCTCAAAAGAGACCACACACCCTGCAGTACCGTCCCATGATCCAGCAGCCCAGCAGAGTCCAAGCTGACCAGAGAGGAGCCTCCCCGGAGAGGACCAAGGCTCAAGGCAACCACACACACAAGTCACTAGAGGCCAACTGAGCCAATAGGGTCAAACCTGGGCACTGTGAAACCCCCTGCCAAAATGAATAAACATCAAAAAAAAGATACCAGAAATACAAAAAACCTGGAAAGTACACCACCAAAAGTTAATAAATCTCAAAATCCAGATCCTATAGAACAAGAAGCCCTTGAAATGAATGACAAGAAATTTTGAGTGGTAATTCTAAAGAAACTGAATGAGATACAAGAAAACTCAGCTAGACAGCATGATGAAACGAAGAAC
>NW_007726281.1:507178-507902 GCF_000696425.1 Galeopterus variegatus | reverse complement strand
TCCAGGATAGATCACATGTTAGGTCACAAATCAAGTCTCAACAATTTCAAAAAAATTGGAAATATCTCATGCATTTTCTCATACCACAATGGATTAAAATTAGAAATCAATAACAAATGAAACTATACAACACATGGAAATTAAACAGCATTATACTTAATGACATATGGGTCCAAGAAGAAATCAAGCAGGAAATAAAAAAATTTATTGAAACTAATGAAAATAATGATACATCATACCAAAACTTGTAGGATACTGCAAAAGCAGTATTAAGGGGGAAATTTATTGCATTAAATGCTTACCTCAGAAGAATGGAAGGATGGCAAGTAAACAACCTAACTCTGCACATTAAAGAACTAGAAAAACAGGACCAATCTAAACCTAAAGCTAGCAGACAGAAAGAAATCATCAAGATCAGAGCAGAACTTTATGAAATTGAAACCCAAAAAACAATACAAAAGATTAACGAATCAAAAAGTTGGTTTTTTGAAAAGATAAATAAAATTGACAAACCATTAGCATGGCTAACAAAAAAAAGAAGAGAGAAGAGTCAAATAACAAAAATTAGAAATGAAAAAGGCGATAATACAACTGATCCATCTGAAATACAAGGAATCATTCGAGACTACTATAAACAACTATACGTCAACAAGTTTGAAAATCTGGAGGAAATGGATAAATTTCTGAACACACACAAGCTACCAAAGTAAAACCAAGAAGATGT
>NW_007726281.1:501045-506221 GCF_000696425.1 Galeopterus variegatus | reverse complement strand
TTAAGTGAAACGAGTCAGGCAGAGAAAAAGAAATACCACATGTTCTCACTTATTGTTGGGAGCTAAAAATAAATAAATAAATTCACTCACACACACACAAAAAAAACCGGGAGGGGGGGGAAGAATATATAACAACTACAATTTTTTGAAGTTGTTACAACAAGCAAACGGAAAGGACATTGTTGTGTGGGAGGGGGGAGAGGGAGGAGGGAGGGAGGACTCGGTGATGGGCCATAATAATCAACCACATTGTATATTGACAAAATAAAAATTTAAAGGGAAAAAAAAAAGAAGGTGATAAAGTCTGGGGAGAAGAAACTAAAAGCAGGAAGTGGGATGGTGAGATAGTGATGGGGAAGGGGAATAGAATTTTTAAATTATGTGGTCCCTGAGAAGGTGATATCTGAGCAAAGATTTGAAGGCAGTAGGATGCAAATCACAAGAATATCTGGGTGAAGAGTTCTAGTAAGAGACAATAGTAAGTGCAAAGGCTTGGAGATGTGGATATGCCTGGTGGGCTCAAGAAACAGCAAGGAAGCAAGTAAAGCTGGAGAAGAGTGGCAAGGGAACAAATAGACATGAGAACAGAGACAGAATGAGAAGTCAGATCACATAGGGCAGCAGTTCTTCAAGTGTGGTCCCCAGATCATCATCAGCAGCATCATTGGGGAGCTTGTTAAAATTGCAAATTTTGGGCCCTGCCACAGACCTACTGAATCAGTAACTCCGGGGGTGGGACTCAGCAATGTGCCTGATGAAGCACTCTCTATGGTTCTGTGCACACTCAAGTTTGAGAAGCAGAGATTTAGGGCATCATCTACCACTGCAAGACTTTGGTATTTTTCTCTGAGTGGAATGGGTGATGATTTGAATGTTTAATGATTCAATCTGAAAAATTTATTTGGGTTATGATGTTATTAAGTAATTGTATGTTTTCCAAGTAGGTCATTTTCTTAGTCCACAAAGAGTAGCACAGTGAGGAGATGATCATTTAGGATCTGCTCCCTTTGCATGGCCTTCTTGTGGCTCTCTTCACCCACTCTGGGCTGCTCTCTGTACAATGGCTGGTCCTGGAAGACAGTATGCCCTTCTGAAGCCTATACAAGGCAATGGAAGCTTGGGTGTATCTGTAGATCCCTCTCACTGTGATTCTTTCTTTTTTTTCTTTTGCCTTTGGTGGTACAAGGCTGCACTTTAACCAACTGAGCTAACTGGCCAGCCATGATTCTTGAATAATTTCAGCACAGGAATGTTTCTGTATCTGGTGGCTTATGATTTAGCATAAGTTGGTGCCTACCTGATGGAATATCATCAGTGGTGTACACCACGCACTGGGCATTAACAGCGTTTGTATTTCTAACTGTGATCATTCCTTGGTCATCTTTTTTAAGGCAGCGTGATGATGTTTACCACATTCAAGGGATTATGGAGGTGCTGTGTGGAATGATGATGCTATCAAGAAGAGTAAAATGTTAATAGAAACAATGACAATGACAACAAGAGCTTCACAATGTAAATGAATTTCACATGCTTTTCTTTCCATAATGTGGAACTCACCCCAGGAAGTGGGTGCCCAGCCTGGTTCTACATTCCCAGATCATTTTGCATCCAGGTATTTCCATGTGACTCATCCTGGCCAATAGAATGTGTGCAGAACTGAGTATATCACTTCCAGATCAGGGATTTCATGTTGGCTGGATGCAGAAAAAGATGAAGTGTGAGGGGGTGGTAAAGTCTCAAGGTATATGAAGCTTGGGTCCCTGAATTAATGCATGGTGGAGACCCATCCGCTGACCAGAAGTACCTGCACTGGACTTCATCCAGGCAAGAAATAAAATTCTACTGGGTTAAGATAATGAAATTCAGGGATTTAGTTGTTATAACAGTGAGAATTACCCAACACATGTCATTTTTTTTTTCTGATAACAACACTATGCTGTCAGTCAATAGCAATAGCCTCACATCAAAGAGCAAAAAGCTGAGTACCAGAATGAAATCACTTGCCTAAGGTCACTCAGCTAGCTGGTGGAAGATATAGGACTCATACCAAACTCCTCTGGCTTTTAATATATGGCTTTTACATTACATTTTGTGAGCCAGGGAATGAAATACAAATATGAAGCAGCAAGAGTGCTGATTATTAGCCACTATGCAAATTTTCAGCAGTAACACCCGTAAGGAAAATTGTCAATGAAGTTGTTAATAAAATTATTGCATAGTTTAGGAGATGGTCTCTATTGTGATGTAGTAGATAAAGTTTTGCTCCTTTAAATATATAAATTAACAAAGGCAAAACCATTGCAATGGTAAATTCTGTAGCACTTTGGGGAACTGTTTTGTTTTCACCAAACCTTAATTTTAGTCTAGAAGTTTTATGTTCCTATGGAGTAATTCTCCTATGTGGCTGGTGGCTAGCTGGCCTGGTAAGACAACCTCCAAGAAGGAATATCACCCTATTATTATCACAGCTCCTAATTTCTGTATCTTGAAGCTGTGTCTAAAATGTACTTAATGCGAAGTTTCTAGGAAGGGTTATTTAAATAGCATTGTCATTTGCCTTTGTTGTGCATAATAATAACCCTTTAAAATTCAAACCTTTGAAAAATGCCAAAATGAATTTTCCTCTCCAACTTATCACAACTGTTTAATTTGGGTAGGTTTGTTGGAGAATGGTGGGATTTCTGGCTCTTTAAAATGGAAAGGGGCTTATTACTCCTACTTTTTATAATGTCAGAATTATGAAATATGTAGTTAGCAAAGATTGCCTTTTCCTTTTTAAATGTAAGTCAGGGCCACACTTTGGAGCCTATATCCAGCCAGCTTTTTCTAAGTTCTCAAGTAAAACTAGGGAACTTACATTAACTCTGTGAGGGTTGGTTTTAAAATATATTCCCTCAGTAGGAGAAGATGGGAGCTTTTTAAATGAAAAGAGCATTTAAAACTATTCCTTTACACTTTCTACTTTTCTTCTTCTAACTGGCTTTCCTTGCCTATTTGTTTAAGAATCTCAAACTGGAAATTACCCATATCAGCAGCAGAATGCATAAATAAATTGTGGTATATTGCTACAAAGGAATGCTACATAGCAATAAGAAGGCAATATACTGAAAAGTTTAAAGAGTATCACAAACATGATGTTGACTGAAAAAAAACAACTACAAATGAGTATATACATTATCTTGTGATAGAGGACTTTACAAATAGGTGAGACACAGCCTGAAAAGTCCCTTCCATCAAGGTCACACACCATACAATGGAAAGAACTTCAGACAAGATGTCAAAATGAAGGGCTTAGAGTGAAGACTCCTCTCTGGGGCTCAATTATCTCACCTGATCAAGGCTTGGAAAAGAGAACGTATAGATCCTAAACCAAGCCTGCAAAACTTTAATCCAAACTGAAAAAAGATCAGCATTTCTACTTATCCCTCCAAACAGTTCAAGGGATTGACACCCTCTTTTGTACATGAGCAAAGTGATCACAAGAGATGCTTCAATCACAATGGTTTCCTGCAGTAAACCAGACGTCAAGTGATACCATCCAGTTCTAAAATTCCATGACTTTTTGCTGTTCTGGGAATTGGAGCTTTGAAAATTAACAAGATGTATATTGAAAAAGGCTGGAAAACTGCAATATTACAGTATTTCTACTGTATAATTGACCAAGAAACAAAGATTTTGGTTAGATAATGGAACTTGGTGAGATATCCTTTAAATCTTATGGAACATTATTTCATTTTTCAAAAGAACCAAGAGATTTGATGCTGCAGCTGCTGCTGTTCTTAATTATTTCACCCACATTCTCCTGTAGTTATCCTCCTGTATCTGTGGCAGTACCAAAGGCAATAGTCATGCATGGATTATAGTTATTGTTAAAAAAAACAATGCTTCATCGCCTTTAGCTTCATGTTATATATCATAGCCTCATAAATTCAATGCTAAAGGATTTTTAAAATCAGAAAAATATTCACTGAGACAGCCCTGACCCACAAATGTCAAATTATTTTACTAAAGGAGAGTCTTTCAAAACATGGCATGGGAGGCGTATCGTGGCAGTATGACTTGTAGGGTGTGTAGGAAAACTGGATAATCACTACCATGCGTCAGTTATTATAAAGTTGATTTATTTGATAGAGCAGCAAATGTGGCATACAATTAACTGTCCCCCTCCATCACCCAAATCCCTTCTTCCTGGCCACGTAAATGCCTGGCTAGGGACTATAATTCCCAGACTTCCTTGCTGCTATGTGGCCATGTGACTAAATTCTTCCCATTGAGATAAGTGGAAATTATGTGTGGATTTCTAGGTGGTTGTTTTAAAGATGTAAAGATACTTGGACTTGGTCTCTATTTTTCCTTCCCACTGCTTAGAAATTGTTAAAAATGGAAGAAACTTGGAGTCCAGGCCAGTCCACGCTACCCAGAGAGGCCTGAGAGCCACTGGGCCCATAGGCCCCAAGCCACACATGCTGGAACAGGTAGGTGCTGCTCCACAGGACTCCCAGCCCAGGCCAGTACACGCCACCCAGAGAGGACTGAGAGCCACTGGGCCCACAGGCCCTGAGCCACCCATGCTGGTACAGGCAGGCACCATGCCATGGGACTCCCAGCCCAGGCTAGTCCTCATGGCCCAGAGAGGCCTGAGCTACCAGCCCACAGGCCCTGAGGCACCTGTGCCAAATTGGCAGTCCCTGCAGGATCCTAGCCTGACACTAGGGTTGAATGAGTGGACCATGAAATCCCCTGCCACCATGACTAAACACCAAGGGAAAGATAACAGAAATATGAAAAATCAAAAAGTACAAAACCACTGAAGGAAGATAATAACTCTCAAGCTCTAGATCCGATAGGAAGTCCTTGAAATGACTGGCAAGGAATTTTGAGCAACAATTCTAAGGAAACTAAATGAGATACGAAAAACTCAGACAACACAATGAAATGAGTAAAAGCATACAGGACCTGAAAGAAGAAATGTACAAAGAAATAAATGCCTTGAAAAAGAATGTAGCAGAGTTTGTGGAGCTGAAGAATTCATTCAATGAAATAAAAAACACAACAGCGAGTTTAACCAGCAGGCTAGAACAAGCAGGAGAGAGAATTTCTGACCTTGAAGATACACTGTTCAAAATAACACATGAGGACAAAAAAAAAAAAAAAAAAAAAAAAAAAAAAAAAAAAA